>NW_027611875.1:0-274000 GCF_964261635.1 Lissotriton helveticus
CCGAAAATTGATTTTTTGGACTTTACCAAAAATGATTCAAAATGTCAATTGGATCGTGCCTCATGTTGAATAACCACTTTTTAAACCCTCACAGTGACCAAAATTGCCATTTTTACAGAGTTTTGCTTACTCAGAAGCTTCCATGTTGACCAATTTCAAGCAGAGAAATGACTTTAAACACACTTATTTTAGTTGAAAAAGTAAAAATTCACATCCAACAGTAATTTGCAGTCAAAAGATTAAATGTTAAAATTTCATCAGAATTGACAATTTTGGGAACGTTCGACAGCTCCGCGGTCATCGTTTTTCGTCCGAAAATGGATTTTTTGGACTTTCCAAAAATTATTCAAAATGTCAATTGGATCTTGCCTCATGTTGAATAACCACTTTTTAAACCCTCACAGTGACCAAAATTGCCATTTTTACAGAGTTTTGCTAACTCAGAAGCTTCTATTTTGACCAATTTCAGGCAGAGAAATGACTTTAAACACACTTATTTTAATTGAAAAGGTAATAATTCACATCCAACAGTAATTTGCAGTCAAAAGTTTAAATGTTAAAATTTCATCAGAATTGACCATTTTGGGAACGTTCGACAGCTCCGCGGTCATCGTTTTTCGTCCGAAAATTGATTTTTGGGACTTTACCAAAAATGATTCAAAATGTCAATTGGATCGTGCCTCATGTTGAATAACCACTTTTTAAACCCTCACAGTGACCAAAATTGCCATTTTTACAGAGTTTTGCTTACTCAGAAGCTTCAATTTTGACCAATTTCAGGCAGAGAAATGACTTTAAACACACTTATTTTAGTTGAAAAAGTAATAATTCATATCCAACAGTAATTTGCAGTCAAAAGATTAAATGTTAAAATTTCATCAGAATTGACCATTTTGGGAACGTTCTACAGCTCCGCGGTCATCGTTTTTTGTCCGAAAATTGATTTTTTGGACTTTACCAAAAATGATTCAAAATGTCAATTGGCTCGTGCCTCGTGTTGAATAACCAGTTTTTAAACCCTCACAGTGACCAAAATTGCCATTTTTACTGTTTTGCTTACTCAGAAGCTTCAATTTTGACCAATTTCAGGCACAGAAATGACTTTAAACACACTTATTTTAGTTGAAAAAGTAATAATTCATATCCAACAGTAATTTGCAGTCAAAAGATTAAATGTTAAAATTTTATCAGAATTGACCATTTTGGGAACGTTCGACAGCTCCGCGGTCATCGTTTTTTGTACGAAAATTGATTTTTTGGACTTTACCAAAAATGATTCAAAATATCAATTGGATCGTGCCTCATGTTGAATAACCACTTTTTAAACCCTCACAGTGACCAAAATTGCCATTTTTACAGTTTTGCTTACTCAGAAGCTTCAATTTTGACCAATTTCAGGCACAGAAATGACTTTAAACACACTTATTTTAGTTGAAAAGGTAATAATTCACATCCAACAGTAATTTGCAGTCAAAAGATTAAATGTTAAAATTTCATCAGAATTGACCATTTTGGGAACGTTCGACAGCTCGGCGGTCATCGTTTTTTGTCCGAAAATTGATTTTTTGGACTTTACCAAAAATGATTCAAAATGTCAATTGGATCGTGCCTCATGTTGAATAACCACTTTTTAAACCCTCACAGTGACCAAAATTGCCATTTTTACACAGTGTTGCTTACTCAGAAGCTTCAATTTTGACCAATTTCAGGCAGAGAAATGACTTTAAACACACTTATTTTAGTTAAAAAAGTAATAATTCACATCCAACAGTAATTTGCAGTCAAAAGATTAAATGTTAAAGTTTCATCAGAATTGACCATTTTGGGAACGTTCGACAGCTCCGCGGTCATCGTTTTTTGTCCGAAAATTGATTTTTTGGACTTTACCAAAAATGATTCAAAATGTCAATTGGATCGTGCCTCATGTTGAATAACCACTTTTTAAACCCTCACAGTGACCAAAATTGCCATTTTTACAGAGTTTTGCTTACTCAGAAGCTTCCATGTTGACCAATTTCAAGCAGAGAAATGACTTTAAACACACTTATTTGAGTTGAAAAAGTAATAATTCACATCTAACAGTAATTTGCAGTCAAAAGATTAAATGTTAAAATTTCATCAGAATTGAAAATTTTGGGAACGTTCGACAGCTCCGCGGTCATCGTTTTTCGTCCGAAAATTGATTTTTTGGACTTTCCAAAAATTATTCAAAATGTCAATTGGATCGTGCCTCATGTTGAATAACCACTTTTTAAACCCTCACAGTGACCAAAATTGCCATTTTTACAGAGTTTTGCTTACTCAGAAGCTTCAATTTTGACCAATTTCAGGTAGAGAAATGACTTTAAACACACTTATTTTAGTTGAAAAAGTAATAATTCATATCCAACAGTAATTTGCAGTCAAAAGATTAAATGTTAAAATTTCATCAGAATTGACCATTTTGGGAACGTTCGACAGCTCCGCGGTCATCGTTTTTCGTCCGAAAATTGATTTTTGGGACTTTACCAAAAATGATTCAAAATGTCAATTGGATCGTGCCTCATGTTGAATAAGCACTTTTTAAACCCTCACAGTGACCAAAATTGCCATTTTTACAGAGTTTTGCTTACTCAGAAGCTTCAATTTTGACCAATTTCAGGCAGAGAAATGACTTTAAACACACTTATTTTAGTTGAAAAAGTAATAATTCATATCCAACAGTAATTTGCAGTCAAAACATTAAATGTTAAAACTTCATCAGAATTGACCATTTTGGGAACGTTCGACAGCTCCGCGGTCATCGTTTTTTGTCCGAAAATTGATTTTTTGGACTTTACCAAAAATGATTCAAAATGTCAATTGGATCGTGCCTCGTGTTGAATAACCAGTTTTTAAACCCTGACAGTGACCAAAATTGCCATTTTTACAGAGTTTTGCTTACTCAGAAGCTTCAATTTTGACCAATTTCAGGCACAGAAATGACTTTAAACACACTTATTTTAGTTGAAAAGGTAATAATTCACATCCAACAGTAATTTGCAGTCAAAAGATTAAATGTTAAAATTTAATCAGAATTGACCAGTTTTTGGAACGTTCTACAGCTCCAAGGTCATCGTTTTTCGTCCGAAAATTGATTTTTTGGACTTTACCAAAAATGATTCAAAATGTCAATTGGATCGTGCCTCATGTTGAATAACCACTTTTTAAACCCTCACAGTGACCAAAATTGCCATTTTTACAGAGTTTTGCTTACTCAGAAGCTTCAATTTTGACCAATTTCAGGCAGAGAAATGACTTTAAACACACTTATTTTAGTTGAAAAAGTAATAATTCACATCCAACAGTAATTTGCAGTCAAAAGATTAAATGTTAAAATTTCATCAGAATTGACCATTTGGGGAACGTTCAACAGCTCCGCGGTCATCGTTTTTCGTGCGAAAATTGATTTTTTGGACTTTACCAAAAATGATTCAAAATGTCAATTGGATCGTGCCTCGTGTTGAATAACCAGTTTTTAAACCCTCACAGTGACCAAAATTGACATTTTTACAGAGTTTTGCTTACTCAAAAGCTTCAATTTTGACCAATTTCAGGCAGAGAAATGACTTTAAACACACTTATTTTAGTTGAAAAGGTAATAATTCACATCCAACAGTAATTTGCAGTCAAAAGATTAATTGTTAAAATGACATCAGAATTGACCATTTTGGGAACGTTCTACAGCTCCGCGGTCATCGTTTTTTGTCCGAAAATTGATTTTTTGGACTTTACCAAAAATGATTCAAAATGTCAATTGGATCGTGCCTCATGTTGAATAACCACTTTTTAAACCCTCACAGTGACCAAAATTGCCATTTTTACAGAGTTTTGCTTACTCAGAAGCTTCCATGTTGACCAATTTCAAGCAGAGAAATGACTTTAAACACACTTATTTTAGTTGAAAAAGTAATAATTCACATCCAACAGTAATTTGCAGTCAAAAGATTAAATGTTAAAATTTCATCAGAATTGACAATTTTGGGAACGTTCGACAGCTCCGCGGTCATCGTTTTTCGTCCGAAAATGGATTTTTTGGACTTTCCAAAAATTATTCAAAATGTCAATTGGATCGTGCCTCATGTTGAATAACCACTTTTTAAACCCTCACAGTGACCAAAATTGCCATTTTTACAGAGTTTTGCTTACTCAGAAGCTTCAATTTTGACCAATTTCAGGCAGAGAAATGACTTTAAACACACTTATTTTAGTTGAAAAAGTAATAATTCATATCCAACAGTAATTTGCAGTCAAAAGATTAAATGTTACAATTTAATCAGAATTGACCATTTTGGGAACGTTCGACAGCTCCGCGGTCACCCTTTTTCGTCCGAAAATTGATTTTTGGGACTTTACCAAAAATGATTCAAAATGTCAATTGGATCGTGCCTCGTGTTGAATAACCAGTTTTTAAACCCTCACAGTGACCAAAATTGCCATTTTTACAGAGTTTTGCTTACTCAGAAGCTTCAATTTTGACCAATTTCAGGCACAGAAATGACTTTAAACACACTTATTTTAGTTGAAAAGGTAATAATTCACATCCAACAGTAATTTGCAGTCAAAAGATTAAATGTTAAAATTTAATCAGAATTGACCATTTTGGGAACGTTCGACAGCTCCGCGGTCATCGTTTTTCGTCCGAAAATTGATTTTTTGGACTTTACCAAAAATGATTCAAAATGTCAATTGGATCGTGCCTCATGTTGAATAACCACTTTTTAAACCCTCACAGTGACCAAAATTGCCATTTTTACAGAGTTTTGCTTACTGAGAAGCTTCAATTTTGACCAATTTCAGGCAGAGAAATGACTTTAAACACACTTATTTTAGTTGAAAAAGTAATAGTTCATATCCAACAGTAATTTGCAGTCAAAAGATTAAATGTTAAAATTTTATCAGAATTGACCATTTTGGGAACGTTCGACAGCTCCGCGGTCATCGTTTTTTGTCCGAAAATTGATTTTTGGGACTTTACCAAAAATTACTCAAAATGTCAATTGGATCGTGCCTCGTGTTGAATAACCAGTTTTTAAACCCTCACAGTGACCAAAATTGCCATTTTTACAGTTTTGCTTACTCAGAAGCTTCAATTTTGACCAATTTCAGGCACAGAAATGACTTTAAACACACTTATTTTAGTTGAAAAAGTAATAATTCACATCCAACAGTAATTTGCAGTCAAAAGATTAAATGTTAAAATTTTATCAGAATTGACCATTTTGGGAACGTTCGACAGCTCCGCGGTCATCGTTTTTTGTCCGAAAATAGATTTTTGGGACTTTACCAAAAATGATTCAAAATATCAATTGGATCGTGCCTCATGTTGAATAACCACTTTTTAAACCCTCACAGTGACCAAAATTGCCATTTTTACAGAGTTTTGCTTACTCAGAAGCTTCAATTTTGACCAATTTCAGGCAGAGAAATGACTTTAAACACACTTATTTTAATTGAAAAGGTAATAATTCACATCCAACAGTAATTTGCAGTCAAAAGTTTAAATGTTAAAATTTCATCAGAATTGACCATTTTGGGAACGTTCGACAGCTCCGCGGTCATCGTTTTTCGTCCGAAAATTGGTTTTTGGGACTTTACCAAAAATGATTCAAAATGTCAATTGGATCGTGCCTCATGTTGAATAACCACTTTTTAAACCCTCACAGTAACCAAAATTGCCATTTTTACAGAGTTGTGCTTACTCAGAAGCTTCAATTTTGACCAATTTCAGGCAGAGAAATGACTTTAAACACACTTATTTTAGTTGAAAAAGTAATAATTCATATCCAACAGTAATTTGCAGTCAAAAGATTAAATGTAAAAATTTCATCAGAATTTACCATTTTGGGAACGTTCGACAGCTCCGCGGTCATCGTTTTTTGTCCGAAAATTGATTTTTTGGACTTTACCAAAAATGATTCAAAATGTCAATTGGATCGTGCCTCGTGTTGAATAACCAGTTTTTAAACCCTCACAGTGACCAAAATTGCCATTTTTACAGAGTTTTGCTTGCTCAGAAGCTTCAATTTTGATCAATTTCAGGCACAGAAATGACTTTAAACACACTTTTTTTAGTTGAAAAGGTAATAATTCACATCCAACAGTAATTTGCAGTCAAAAGATTAAATGTTAAAATTTAATCAGAATTAACCAGTTTTTGGAACGTTCGACAGCTCCGCGGTCATCGTTTTTCGTCCGAAAATTGATTTTTTGGACTTTACCAAAAATGATTCAAAATGTCAATTGGATCGTGCCTCATGTTGAATAACCACTTTTTAAACCCTCACAGTGACCAAAATTGCCATTTTTACAGAGTTTTGCTTACTCAGAAGCTTCAATTTTGACAAATTTCAGGCAGAGAAATGACTTTAAACACACTTATTTTAGTTGAAAAAGTAATAATTCACATCCAACAGTAATTTGCAGTCAAAAGATTAAATGTTAAAATTTTATCAGAATTGACCATTTTGGGAACGTTCGACAGCTCCGCGGTCATCGTTTTTTGTCCGAAAATAGATTTTTGGGACTTTACCAAAAATGATTCAACATATCAATTGGATCGTGCCTCATGTTGAATAACCACTTTTTAAACCCTCACAGTGACCAAAATTGCCATTTTTACAGAGTTTTGCTTACTCAGAAGCTTCAATTTTGACCAATTTCAGGCAGAGAAATGACTTTAAACACACTTATTTTAATTGAAAAAGTAATAATTCACATCCAACAGTAATTTGCAGTCAAAAGTTTAAATGTTAAAATTTCATCAGAATTGACCATTTTGGGAACGTTCGACAGCTCCGCGGTCATCGTTTTTCGTCCGAAAATTGATTTTTGGGACTTTACCAAAAATGATTCAAAAGGTCAATTGGATCGTGCCTCATGTTGAATAACCACTTTTTAAACCCTCACAGTGACCAAAATTGCCATTTTTACAGAGTTTTGCTTACTCAAAAGCTTCAATTTTGACCAATTTCAGGCAGAGAAATGACTTTAAACACACTTATTTTAGTTGAAAAGGTAATAATTCACATCCAACAGTAATTTGCAGTCAAAAGATTAATTGTTAAAATGTCATCAGAATTGACCATTTTGGGAACGTTCGACAGCTCCGCGGTCATCGTTTTTTGTCCGAAAATTGATTTTTTGGACTTTACCAAAAATGATTCAAAATGTCAATTGGATCATGCCTCATGTTGAATAACCACTTTTTAAACCCTCACAGTGACCAAAATTGCCATTTTTACAGAGTTTTGCTTACTCAGAAGCTTCCATGTTGACCAATTTCAAGCAGAGAAATGACTTTAAACACACTTATTTTAGTTGAAAAAGTAATAATTCACATCCAACAGTAATTTGCAGTCAAAAGATTAAATGTTAAAATTTCATCAGAATTGACAATTTTGGGAACATTCGACAGCTCCGCGGTCATCATTTTTCGTCCGAAAATGGATTTTTTGGACTTTCCAAAAATTATTCAAAATGTCAATTGGATCGTGCCTCATGTTGAATAACCACTTTTTAAACCCTCACAGTGACCAAAATTGCCATTTTTACAGAGTTTTGCTTACTCAGAAGCTTCTATTTTGACCAATTTCAGGCAGAGAAATGACTTTAAACACACTTCTTTTTAATTGAAAAGGTAATAATTCACATCCAACAGTAATTTGCAGTCAAAAGTTTAAATGTTAAAATTTCATCAGAATTGACCATTTTGGGAACGTTCGACAGCTCCGCGGTCATCGTTTTTTGTCCGAAAATTGATTTTTGGGACTTTACCAAAAATTACTCAAAATGTCAATTGGATCGTGCCTCATGTTGAATAACCACTTTTTAAACCCTCACAGTGACCAAAATTGCCATTTTTACAGAGTTTTGCTTACTCAGAAGCTTCAATTTTGACCAATTTCAGGCAGAGAAATGACTTTAAACACACTTATTTTAATTGAAAAGGTAATAATTCACATCCAACAGTAATTTGCAGTCAAAAGTTTAAATGTTAAAATTTCATCAGAATTGACCATTTTGGGAACGTTCGACAGCTCCGCGGTCATCGTTTTTCGTCCGAAAATTGGTTTTTGGGACTTTACCAAAAATGATTCAAAATGTCAATTGGATCGTGCCTCATGTTGAATAACCACTTTTTAAACCCTCACAGTGACCAAAATTGCCATTTTTACAGAGTTGTGCTTACTCAGAAGCTTCAATTTTGACCAATTTCAGGCAGAGAAATGACTTTAAACACACTTATTTTAGTTGAAAAAGTAATAATTCATATCCAACAGTAATTTGCAGTCAAAAGATTAAATGTAAAAATTTCATCAGAATTTACCATTTTGGGAACGTTCGACAGCTCCGCGGTCATCATTTTTTGTCCGAAAATTGATTTTTTGGACTTTACCAAAAATGATTCAAAATGTCAATTGGATCGTGCCTCGTGTTGAATAACCAGTTTTTAAACCCTCACAGTGACCAAAATTGCCATTTTTACAGAGTTTTGCTTGCTCAGAAGCTTCAATTTTGATCAATTTCAGGCACAGAAATGACTTTAAACACACTTTTTTTAGTTGAAAAGGTAATAATTCACATCCAACAGTAATTTGCAGTCAAAAGATTAAATGTTAAAATTTAATCAGAATTGACCAGTTTTTGGAACGTTCGACAGCTCCGCGGTCATCGTTTTTCGTCCGAAAATTGATTTTTTGGACTTTACCAAAAATTATTCAAAATGTCAATTGGATCGTGCCTCATGTTGAATAACCACTTTTTAAACCCTCACAGTGACCAAAATTGCCATTTTTACAGAGTTTTGCTTACTCAGAAGCTTCAATTTTGACAAATTTCAGGCAGAGAAATGACTTTAAACACACTTATTTTAGTTGAAAAAGTAATAATTCACATCCAACAGTAATTTGCAGTCAAAAGATTAAATGTTAAAATTTCATCAGAATTGACCATTTGGGGAACGTTCGACAGCTCCGCGGTCATCGTTTTTCGTGCGAAAATTGATTTTTTGGACTTTACCAAAAATGATTCAAAATGTCAATTGGATCGTGCCTCGTGTTGAATAACCAGTTTTTAAACCCTCACAGTGACCAAAATTGACATTTTTACAGAGTTTTGCTTACTCAAAAGCTTCAATTTTGACCAATTTCAGGCAGAGAAATGACTTTAAACACACTTATTTTAGTTGAAAAGGTAATAATTCACATCCAACAGTAATTTGCAGTCAAAAGATTAATTGTTAAAATGTCATCAGAATTGACCATTTTGGGAACGTTCGACAGCTCTGCGGTCATCGTTTTTTGTCCGAAAATTGATTTTTTGGACTTTACCAAAAATGATTCAAAATGTCAATTGGATCATGCCTCATGTTGAATAACCACTTTTTAAACCCTCACAGTGACCAAAATTGCCATTTTTACAGAGTTTTGCTTACTCAGAAGCTTCCATGTTGACCAATTTCAAGCAGAGAAATGACTTTAAACACACTTATTTTAATTGAAAAGGTAATAATTCACATCCAACAGTAATTTGCAGTCAAAAGTTTAAATGTTAAAATTTCATCAGAATTGACCATTTTGGGAACGTTCGACAGCTCCGCGGTCATCGTTTTTCGTCCGAAAATTGATTTTTGGGACTTTACCAAAAATGATTCAAAATGTCAATTGGATCGTGCCTCATGTTGAATAACCACTTTTTAAACCCTCACAGTGACCAAAATTGCCATTTTTACAGAGTTGTGCTTACTCAGAAGCTTCAATTTTGACCAATTTCAGGCAGAGAAATGACTTTAAACACACTTATTTTAGTTGAAAAATTAATAATTCATATCCAACAGTAATTTGCAGTCAAAAGATTAAATGTTAAAATTTCATCAGAATTTACCATTTTGGGAACGTTCGACAGCTCCGCGGTCATCGTTTTTTGTCCGAAAATTGATTTTTTGGACTTTACCAAAAATGATTCAAAATGTCAATTGGATCGTGCCTCGTGTTGAATAACCAGTTTTTAAACCCTCACAGTGACCAAAATTGCCATTTTTACAGAGTTTTGCTTACTCAGAAGCTTCAATTTTGATCAATTTCAGGCACAGAAATGACTTTAAACACACTTATTTTAATTGAAAAGGTAATAATTCACATCCAACAGTAATTTGCAGTCAAAAGATTAAATGTTAAAATTTAATCAGAATTGACCATTTTGGGAACGTTCGACAGCTCCGCGGTCACCGTTTTTCGTCCGAAAATTGATTTTTGGGACTTTACCAAAAATGATTCAAAATGTCAATTGGATCGTGCCTCGTGTTGAATAACCAGTTTTTAAACACTCACAGTGACCAAAATTGCCATTTTTACAGAGTTTTGCTTACTCAGAAGCTTCAATTTTGACCAATTTCAGGCACAGAAATGACTTTAAACACACTTATTTTAGTTGAAAAAGTAATAATTCATATCCAACAGTAATTTGCAGTCAAAAGATTAAATGTAAAAATTTCATCAGAATTTACCATTTTGGGAACGTTCGACAGCTCCGCGGTCATCGTTTTTTGTCCGAAAATTGATTTTTTGGACTTTACCAAAAATGATTCAAAATGTCAATTGGATCGTGCCTCGTGTTGAATAACCAGTTTTTAAACCCTCACAGTGACCAAAATTGCCATTTTTACAGAGTTTTGCTTGCTCAGAAGCTTCAATTTTGATCAATTTCAGGCACAGAAATGACTTTAAACACACTTTTTTTAGTTGAAAAGGTAATAATTCACATCCAACAGTAATTTGCAGTCAAAAGATTAAATGTTAAAATTTAATCAGAATTGACCAGTTTTTGGAACGTTCGACAGCTCCGCGGTCATCGTTTTTCGTCCGAAAATTGATTTTTTGGACTTTACCAAAAATTATTCAAAATGTCAATTGGATCGTGCCTCATGTTGAATAACCACTTTTTAAACCCTCACAGTGACCAAAATTGCCATTTTTACAGAGTTTTGCTTACTCAGAAGCTTCAATTTTGACAAATTTCAGGCAGAGAAATGACTTTAAACACACTTATTTTAGTTGAAAAAGTAATAATTCACATCCAACAGTAATTTGCAGTCAAAAGATTAAATGTTAAAATTTCATCAGAATTGACCATTTGGGGAACGTTCGACAGCTCCGCGGTCATCGTTTTTCGTGCGAAAATTGATTTTTTGGACTTTACCAAAAATGATTCAAAATGTCAATTGGATCGTGCCTCGTGTTGAATAACCAGTTTTTAAACCCTCACAGTGACCAAAATTGACATTTTTACAGAGTTTTGCTTACTCAAAAGCTTCAATTTTGACCAATTTCAGGCAGAGAAATGACTTTAAACACACTTATTTTAGTTGAAAAGGTAATAATTCACATCCAACAGTAATTTGCAGTCAAAAGATTAATTGTTAAAATGTCATCAGAATTGACCATTTTGGGAACGTTCGACAGCTCCGCGGTCATCGTTTTTTGTCCGAAAATTGATTTTTTGGACTTTACCAAAAATGATTCAAAATGTCAATTGGATCATGCCTCATGTTGAATAACCACTTTTTAAACCCTCACAGTGACCAAAATTGCCATTTTTACAGAGTTTTGCTTACTCAGAAGCTTCCATGTTGACCAATTTCAAGCAGAGAAATGACTTTAAACACACTTATTTTAATTGAAAAGGTAATAATTCACATCCAACAGTAATTTGCAGTCAAAAGTTTAAATGTTAAAATTTCATCAGAATTGACCATTTTGGGAACGTTCGACAGCTCCGCGGTCATCGTTTTTCGTCCGAAAATTGATTTTTGGGACTTTACCAAAAATGATTCAAAATGTCAATTGGATCGTGCCTCATGTTGAATAACCACGTTTTAAACCCTCACAGTGACCAAAATTGCCATTTTTACAGAGTTGTGCTTACTCAGAAGCTTCAATTTTGACCAATTTCAGGCAGAGAAATGACTTTAAACACACTTATTTTAGTTGAAAAAGTAATAATTCATATCCAACAGTAATTTGCAGTCAAAAGATTAAATGTTAAAATTTCATCAGAATTTACCATTTTGGGAACGTTCGACAGCTCCGCGGTCATCGTTTTTTGTCCGAAAATTGATTTTTTGGACTTTACCAAAAATGATTCAAAATGTCAATTGGATCGTGCCTCGTGTTGAATAACCAGTTTTTAAACCCTCACAGTGACCAAAATTGCCATTTTTACAGAGTTTTGCTTACTCAGAAGCTTCAATTTTGATCAATTTCAGGCACAGAAATGACTTTAAACACACTTTTTTTAGTTGAAAAGGTAATAATTCACATCCAACAGTAATTTGCAGTCAAAAGATTAAATGTTAAAATTTAATCAGAATTGACCATTTTGGGAACGTTCGACAGCTCCGCGGTCACCGTTTTTCGTCCGAAAATTGATTTTTGGGACTTTACCAAAAATGATTCAAAATGTCAATTGGATCGTGCCTCGTGTTGAATAACCAGTTTTTAAACCCTCACAGTGACCAAAATTGCCATTTTTACAGAGTTTTGCTTACTCAGAAGCTTCAATTTTGACCAATTTCAGGCACAGAAATGACTTTAAACACACTTATTTTAGTTGAAAAGGTAATAATTCACATCCAACAGTAATTTGCAGTCAAAAGCTTAAATGTTAAAATTTAATCAGAATTGACCATTTTGGGAACGTTCGACAGCTCCGCGGTCATCGTTTTTCGTCCGAAAATTGATTTTTTGGACTTTACCAAAAATGATTCAAAATGTCAATTGGATCGTGCCTCATGTTGAATAACCACTTTTTAAACCCTCACAGTGACCAAAATTGCCATTTTTACAGAGTTTTGCTTACTGAGAAGCTTCAATTTTGACCAATTTCAGGCAGAGAAATGACTTTAAACACACTTATTTTAGTTGAAAAAGTAATAGTTCATATCCAACAGTAATTTGCAGTCAAAAGATTAAATGTTAAAATTTCATCAGAATTGACCATTTTGGGAACGTTCGACAGCTCCGCGGTCATCGTTTTTTGTCCGAAAATTGATTTTTGGGACTTTACCAAAAATGATTCAAAATGTCAATTGGATCGTGCCTCATGTTGAATAACCACTTTTTAAACCCTCACAGTGACCAAAATTGCCATTTTTACAGAGTTTTGCTTACTCAGAAGCTTCAATTTTGACCAATTTCAGGCACAGAAATGACTTTAAACACACTTATTTTAATTGAAAAAGTAATAATTCACATCCAACAGTAATTTGCAGTCAAAAGTTTAAATGTTAAAATTTCATCAGAATTGACCATTTTGGGAACGTTCGACAGCTCCGCGGTCATCGTTTTTCGTCCGAAAATTGATTTTTGGGACTTTACCAAAAATGATTCAAAAGGTCAATTGGATCGTGCCTCATGTTGAATAACCACTTTTTAAACCCTCACAGTGACCAAAATTGCCATTTTTACAGAGTTGTGCTTACTCAGAAGCTTCAATTTTGACCAATTTCAGGCAGAGAAATGACTTTAAACACACTTATTTTAGTTGAAAAAGTAATATTTCATATCCAACAGTAATTTGCAGTCAAAAGATTAAATGTTAAAATTTCATCAGAATTTACCATTTTGGGAACGTTCGACAGCTCCGCGGTCATCGTTTTTCGTCCGAAAATTGATTTTTTGGACTTTACCAAAAATGATTCAAAATGTCAATTGAATCGTGCCTCATGTTGAATAACCACTTTTTAAACCCTCACAGTGACCAAAATTGCCATTTTTACAGTTTTGCTTACTCAGAAGCTTCAATTTTGATCAATTTCAGGCACAAAAATGACTTTAAACACACTTTTTTTAGTTGAAAAGGTAACAATTCACATCCAACAGTAATTTGCAGTCAAAAGATTAAATGTTAAAATTTCATCAGAATTGACCATTTTGGGAACGTTCGACAGCTCCGCGGTCACCGATTTTCGTCTGAAAATTGATTTTTGGGACTTTACCAAAAATGATTCAAAATGTCAATTGGATCGTGCCTCGTGTTGAATAACCAGTTTTTAAACCCTCACAGTGACCAAAATTGCCATTTTTACAGAGTTTTGCTTACTCAGAAGCTTCTATTTTGACCAATTTCAGGCAGAGAAATGAATTTTAAACACACTTATTTTAATTGAAAAGGTAATAATTCACATCCAACAGTAATTTGCAGTCAAAAGTTTAAATGTTAAAATTTCATCAGAATTGACCATTTTGGGAACGTTCGACAGCTCCGCGGTCATCGTTTTTCGTCCGAAAATTGATTTTTGGGACTTTACCAAAAATGATTCAAAATGTCAATTGGATCGTGCCTCATGTTGAATAACCACTTTTTAAACCCTCACAGTGACCAAAATTGCCATTTTTACAGAGTTGTGCTTACTCAGAAGCTTCAATTTTGACCAATTTCAGGCAGAGAAATGACTTTAAACACACTTATTTTAGTTGAAAAAGTAATAATTCATATCCAACAGTAATTTGCAGTCAAAAGATTAAATGTTAAAATTTCATCAGTATTTACCATTTTGGGAACGTTCGACAGCTCCGCGGTCATCGTTTTTTGTCTGAAAATTGATTTTTTGGACTTTACCAAAAATGATTCAAAATGTCAATTGGATCGTGCCTCGTGTTGAATAACCAGTTTTTAAACCCTCACAGTGACCAAAATTGCCATTTTTACAGAGTTTTGCTTACTCAGAAGCTTCAATTTTGATCAATTTCAGGCACAGAAATGACTTTAAACACACTTTTTTTAGTTGAAAAGGTAATAATTCACATCCAACAGTAATTTGCAGTCAAAAGATTAAATGTTAAAATTTAATCAGAATTGACCATTTTGGGAACGTTCGACAGCTCCGCGGTCACCGTTTTTCGTCCGAAAATTGATTTTTGGGACTTTACCAAAAATGATTCAAAATGTCAATTGGATCGTGCCTCGTGTTGAATAACCAGTTTTTAAACCCTCACAGTGACCAAAATTGCCATTTTTACAGAGTTTTGCTTACTCAGAAGCTTCAATTTTGACCAATTTCAGGCAGAGAAATGACTTTAAACACACTTATTTTAGTTGAAAAAGTAATAGTTCATATCCAACAGTAATTTGCAGTCAAAAGATTAAATGTTAAAATTTCATCAGAATTGACCATTTTGGGAACGTTCGACAGCTCCGCGGTCATCGTTTTTCGTCCGAAAATTGATTTTTGGGACTTTACCAAAAATGATTCAAAATGTCAATTGGATCGTGCCTCGTGTTGAATAACCAGTTTTTAAACCCTCACAGTGACCAAAATTGCCATTTTTACAGTTTTGCTTACTCAGAAGCTTCAATTTTGACCAATTTCAGGCACAGAAATGACTTTAAACACACTTATTTTAGTTGAAAAAGTAATAATTCACATCCAACAGTAATTTGCAGTCAAAAGATTAAATGTTAAAATTTTATCAGAATTGACCATTTTGGGAACGTTCGACAGCTCCGCGGTCATCGTTTTTTGTCCGAAAATAGATTTTTGGGACTTTACCAAAAATGATTCAAAATATCAATTGGATCGTGCCTCATGTTGAATAACCACTTTTTAAACCCTCACAGTGACCAAAATTGCCATTTTTACAGAGTTTTGCTTACTCAGAAGCTTCAATTTTGACCAATTTCAGGCAGAGAAATGACTTTAAACACACTTATTTTAATTGAAAAGGTAATAATTCACATCCAACAGTAATTTGCAGTCAAAAGTTTAAATGTTAAAATTTCATCAGAATTGACCATTTTGGGAACGTTCGACAGCTCCGCGGTCATCGTTTTTCGTCCGAAAATTGATTTTTGGGACTTTACCAAAAATGATTCAAAATGTCAATTGGATCGTGCCTCATGTTGAATAACCACTTTTTAAACCCTCACAGTGACCAAAATTGCCATTTTTACAGAGTTGTGCTTACTCAGAAGCTTCAATTTTGACCAATTTCAGGCAGAGAAATGACTTTAAACACACTTATTTTAGTTGAAAAAGTAATAATTCATATCCAACAGTAATTTGCAGTCAAAAGATTAAATGTAAAAATTTCATCAGAATGTACCATTTTGGGAACGTTCGACAGCTCCGCGGTCATCGTTTTTTGTCCGAAAATTGATTTTTTGGACTTTACCAAAAATGATTCAAAATGTCAATTGGATCGTGCCTCGTGTTGAATAACCAGTTTTTAAACCCTCACAGTGACCAAAATTGCCATTTTTACTGAGTTTTGCTTGCTCAGAAGCTTCAATTTTGATCAATTTCAGGCACAGAAATGACTTTAAACACACTTTTTTTAGTTGAAAAGGTAATAATTCACATCCAACAGTATTTTGCAGTCAAAAGATTAAATGTTAAAATTTAATCAGAATTGACCAGTTTTTGGAACGTTCGACAGCTCCGCGGTCATCGTTTTTCGTCCGAAAATAGATTTTTTGGACTTTACCAAAAATGATTCAAAATGTCAATTGGATCGTGCCTCATGTTGAATAACCACTTTTTAAACCCTCACAGTGACCAAAATTGCCATTTTTACAGAGTTTTGCTTACTCAGAAGCTTCAATTTTGACCAATTTCAGGCAGAGAAATGACTTTAAACACACTTATTTTAGTTGAAAAAGTAATAATTCACATCCAACAGTAATTTGCAGTCAAAAGATTAAATGTTAAAATTTCATCAGAATTGACCATTTGGGGAACGTTCGACAGCTCCGCGGTCATCGTTTTTCGTCCGAAAATTGATTTTTTGGACTTTACCAAAAATGATTCAAAATGTCAATTGGATCGTGCCTCGTGTTGAATAACCAGTTTTTAAACCCTCACAGTGACCAAAATTGACATTTTTACAGAGTTTTGCTTACTCAAAAGCTTCAATTTTGACCAATTTCAGGCAGAGAAATGACTTTAAACACACTTATTTTAGTTGAAAAGGTAATAATTCACATCCAACAGTAATTTGCAGTCAAAAGATTAATTGTTAAAATGTCATCAGAATTGACCATTTTGGGAACGTTCGACAGCTCCGCGGTCATCGTTTTTTGTCCGAAAATTGATTTTTTGGACTTTACCAAAAATGATTCAAAATGTCAATTGGATCGTGCCTCATGTTGAATAACCACTTTTTAAACCCTCACAGTGACCAAAATTGCCATTTTTACAGAGTTTTGCTTACTCAGAAGCTTCCATGTTGACCAATTTCAAGCAGAGAAATGACTTTAAACACACTTATTTTAGTTGAAAAAGTAATAATTCACATCCAACAGTAATTTGCAGTCAAAAGATTAAATGTTAAAATTTCATCAGAATTGACAATTTTGGGAACATTCGACAGCTCCGCGGTCATCGTTTTTCGTCCGAAAATGGATTTTTTGGACTTTCCAAAAATTATTCAAAATGTCAATTGGATCGTGCCTCATGTTGAATAACCACTTTTTAAACCCTCACAGTGACCAAAATTGCCATTTTTACAGAGTTTTGCTTACTCAGAAGCTTCTATTTTGACCAATTTCAGGCAGAGAAATGACTTTAAACACACTTATTTTAATTGAAAAGGTAATAATTCACATCCAACAGTAATTTGCAGTCAAAAGTTTAAATGTTAAAATTTCATCAGAATTGACCATTTTGGGAACGTTCGACAGCTCCGCGGTCATCGTTTTTCGTCCGAAAATTGATTTTTGGGACTTTACCAAAAATGATTCAAAATGTCAATTGGATCGTGCCTCATGTTGAATAACCACTTTTTAAACCCTCACAGTGACCAAAATTGCCATTTTTACAGAGTTGTGCTTACTCAGAAGCTTCAATTTTGACCAATTTCAGGCAGAGAAATGACTTTAAACACACTTATTTTAGTTGAAAAAGTAATAATTCATATCCAACAGTAATTTGCAGTCAAAAGATTAAATGTTAAAATTTCATCAGAATTTACCATTTTGGGAACGTTCGACAGCTCCGCGGTCATCGTTTTTTGTCCGAAAATTTATTTTTTGGACTTTACCAAAAATGATTCAAAATGTCAATTGGATCGTGCCTCGTGTTGAATAACCAGTTTTTAAACCCTCACAGTGACCAAAATTGCCATTTTTACAGAGTTTTGCTTACTCAGAAGCTCCAATTTTGATCAATTTCAGGCACAGAAATGACTTTAAACACACTTTTTTTAGTTGAAAAGGTAATATTTCACATCCAACAGTAATTTGCAGTCAAAAGATTAAATGTTAAAATTTAATCAGAATTGACCATTTTGGGAACGTTCGACAGCTCCGCGGTCACCGTTTTTTGTCCGAAAATTGATTTTTGGGACTTTACCAAAAATGATTCAAAATGTCAATTGGATCGTGCCTCGTGTTGAATAACCAGTTTTTAAACCCTCACAGTGACCAAAATTGCCATTTTTACAGAGTTTTGCTTACTCAGAAGCTTCAATTTTGACCAATTTCAGGCACAGAAATGACTTTAAACACACTTATTTTAGTTGAAAAGGTAATAATTCACATCCAACAGTAATTTGCAGTCAAAAGATTAAATGTTAAAATTTAATCAGAATTGACCATTTTGGGAACGTTCGACAGCTCCGCGGTCATCGTTTTTCGTCCGAAAATTGATTTTTTGGACTTTATCAAAAATGATTCAAAATGTCAATTGGATCGTGCCTCATGTTGAATAACCACTTTTTAAACCCTCACAGTGACCAAAATTGCCATTTTTACAGAGTTTTGCTTACTGAGAAGCTTCAATTTTGACCAATTTCAGGCAGAGAAATGACTTTAAACACACTTATTTTAGTTGAAAAAGTAATAATTCATATCCAACAGTAATTTGCAGTCAAAAGATTAAATGTTAAAATTTCATCAGTATTTACCATTTTGGGAACGTTGGACAGCTCCGCGGTCATCGTTTTTTGTCCGAAAATTGATTTTTTGGACTTTACCAAAAATGATTCAAAATGTCAATTGGATCGTGCCTCGTGTTGAATAACCAGTTTTTAAACCCTCACAGTGACCAAAATTGCCATTTTTACAGAGTTTTGCTTACTCAGAAGCTTCAATTTTGATCAATTTCAGGCACAGAAATGACTTTAAACACACTTTTTTTAGTTGAAAAGGTAATAATTCACATCCAACAGTAATTTGCAGTCAAAAGATTAAATGTTAAAATTTTATCAGAATTGACCATTTTGGGAACGTTCGACAGCTCCGCGGTCATCGTTTTTCGTCCGAAAATTGATTTTTGGGACTTTACCAAAAATGATTCAAAATGTCAATTGGATCGTGCCTCATGTTGAATAACCACTTTTTAAACCCTCACAGTGACCAAAATTGCCATTTTTACAGAGTTGTGCTTACTCAGAAGCTTCAATTTTGACCAATTTCAGGCAGAGAAATGACTTTAAACACACTTATTTTAGTTGAAAAAGTAATAATTCATATCCAACAGTAATTTGCAGTCAAAAGATTAAATGTTAAAATTTCATCAGAATTTACCATTTTGGGAACGTTCGACAGCTCCGCGGTCATCGTTTTTTGTCCGAAAATTTATTTTTTGGACTTTACCAAAAATGATTCAAAATGTCAATTGGATCGTGCCTCGTGTTGAATAACCAGTTTTTAAACCCTCACAGTGACCAAAATTGCCATTTTTACAGAGTTTTGCTTACTCAGAAGCTCCAATTTTGATCAATTTCAGGCACAGAAATGACTTTAAACACACTTTTTTTAGTTGAAAAGGTAATATTTCACATCCAACAGTAATTTGCAGTCAAAAGATTAAATGTTAAAATTTAATCAGAATTGACCATTTTGGGAACGTTCGACAGCTCCGCGGTCACCGTTTTTTGTCCGAAAATTGATTTTTGGGACTTTACCAAAAATGATTCAAAATGTCAATTGGATCGTGCCTCGTGTTGAATAACCAGTTTTTAAACCCTCACAGTGACCAAAATTGCCATTTTTACAGAGTTTTGCTTACTCAGAAGCTTCAATTTTGACCAATTTCAGGCACAGAAATGACTTTAAACACACTTATTTTAGTTGAAAAGGTAATAATTCACATCCAACAGTAATTTGCAGTCAAAAGATTAAATGTTAAAATTTAATCAGAATTGACCATTTTGGGAACGTTCGACAGCTCCGCGGTCATCGTTTTTCGTCCGAAAATTGATTTTTTGGACTTTATCAAAAATGATTCAAAATGTCAATTGGATCGTGCCTCATGTTGAATAACCACTTTTTAAACCCTCACAGTGACCAAAATTGCCATTTTTACAGAGTTTTGCTTACTGAGAAGCTTCAATTTTGACCAATTTCAGGCAGAGAAATGACTTTAAACACACTTATTTTAGTTGAAAAAGTAATAATTCATATCCAACAGTAATTTGCAGTCAAAAGATTAAATGTTAAAATTTCATCAGTATTTACCATTTTGGGAACGTTGGACAGCTCCGCGGTCATCGTTTTTTGTCCGAAAATTGATTTTTTGGACTTTACCAAAAATGATTCAAAATGTCAATTGGATCGTGCCTCGTGTTGAATAACCAGTTTTTAAACCCTCACAGTGACCAAAATTGCCATTTTTACAGAGTTTTGCTTACTCAGAAGCTTCAATTTTGATCAATTTCAGGCACAGAAATGACTTTAAACACACTTTTTTTAGTTGAAAAGGTAATAATTCACATCCAACAGTAATTTGCAGTCAAAAGATTAAATGTTAAAATTTTATCAGAATTGACCATTTTGGGAACGTTCGACAGCTCCGCGGTCACCGTTTTTCGTCCGAAAATTGATTTTTGGGACTTTACCAAAAATGATTCAAAATGTCAATTGGATCGTGCCTCGTGTTGAATAACCAGTTTTTAAACCCTCACAGTGACCAAAATTGCCATTTTTACAGAGTTTTGCTTACTCAGAAGCTTCAATTTTGACCAATTTCAGGCACAGAAATGACTTTAAACACACTTATTTTAGTTGAAAAGGTAATAATTCACATCCAACAGTAATTTGCAGTCAAAAGATTAAATGTTAAAATGTTATCAGAATTGACCATTTTGGGAACGTTCGACAGCTCCGCGGTCATCGTTTTTCGTCCGAAAATTGATTTTTTGGACTTTATCAAAAATGATTCAAAATGTCAATTGGATCGTGCCTCATGTTGAATAACCACTTTTTAAACCCTCACAGTGACCAAAATTGCCATTTTTACAGAGTTTTGCTTACTGAGAAGCTTCAATTTTGACCAATTTCAGGCAGAGAAATGACTTTAAACACACTTATTTTAGTTGAAAAAGTAATAATTCATATCCAACAGTAATTTGCAGTCAAAAGATTAAATGTTAAAATTTCATCAGTATTTACCATTTTGGGAACGTTGGACAGCTCCGCGGTCATCGTTTTTTGTCCGAAAATTGATTTTTTGGACTTTACCAAAAATGATTCAAAATGTCAATTGGATCGTGCCTCGTGTTGAATAACCAGTTTTTAAACCCTCACAGTGACCAAAATTGCCATTTTTACAGAGTTTTGCTTACTCAGAAGCTTCAATTTTGATCAATTTCAGGCACAGAAATGACTTTAAACACACTTTTTTTAGTTGAAAAGGTAATAATTCACATCCAACAGTAATTTGCAGTCAAAAGATTAAATGTTAAAATTTTATCAGAATTGACCATTTTGGGAACGTTCGACAGCTCCGCGGTCACCGTTTTTCGTCCGAAAATTGATTTTTGGGACTTTACCAAAAATGATTCAAAATGTCAATTGGATCGTGCCTCGTGTTGAATAACCAGTTTTTAAACCCTCACAGTGACCAAAATTGCCATTTTTACAGAGTTTTGCTTACTCAGAAGCTTCAATTTTGACCAATTTCAGGCACAGAAATGACTTTAAACACACTTATTTTAGTTGAAAAGGTAATAATTCACATCCAACAGTAATTTGCAGTCAAAAGATTAAATGTTAAAATGTTATCAGAATTGACCATTTTGGGAACGTTCGACAGCTCCGCGGTCATCGTTTTTCGTCCGAAAATTGATTTTTTGGACTTTACCAAAAATGATTCAAAATGTCAATTGGATCGTGCCTCATGTTGAATAACCACTTTTTAAACCCTCACAGTGACCAAAATTGCCATTTTTACAGAGTTTTGCTTACTGAGAAGCTTCAATTTTGACCAATTTCAGGCAGAGAAATGACTTTAAACGCACTTATTTTAGTTGAAAAAGTAATAGTTCATATCCAACAGTAATTTGCAGTCAAAAGATTAAATGTTAAAATTTCATCAGAATTGACCATTTTGGGAACGTTCGACAGCTCCGCGGTCATCGTTTTTTGTCCGAAAATTGATTTTTGGGACTTTACCAAAAATGATTCAAAATGTCAATTGGATCGTGCCTCGTGTTGAATAACCAGTTTTTAAACCCTCACAGTGACCAAAATTGCCATTTTTACAGTTTTGCTTACTCAGAAGCTTCAATTTTGACCAATTTCAGGCACAGAAATGACTTTAAACACACTTATTGTAGTTGAAAAAGTAATAATTCACATCCAACAGTATTTGCAGTCAAAAGATTAAATGTTAAAATGTTATCAGAATTGACCATTTTGGGAACGTTCGACAGCTCTGCGGTCATCGTTTTTTGTCCGAAAACAGATTTTTGGGACTTTACCAAAAATGATTCAAATATCAATTGGATCGTGCCTCATGTTGAATAACCACTTTTTAAACCCTCACAGTGACCAAAATTGCCATTTTTACAGAGTTTTGCTTACTCAGAAGCTTCAATTTTGACCAATTTCAGGCAGAGAAATGACTTTAAACACACTTATTTTAATTGAAAAGGTAATAATTCACATCCAACAGTAATTTGCAGTCAAAAGTTTAAATGTTAAAATTTCATCAGAATTGACCATTTTGGGAACGTTCGACAGCTCCGCGGTCATCGTTTTTCGTCCGAAAATTGATTTTTGGGACTTTACCAAAAATGATTCAAAATGTCAATTGGATCGTGCCTCATGTTGAATAACCACTTTTTAAACCCTCACAGTGACCAAAATTGCCATTTTTACAGAGTTGTGCTTACTCAGAAGCTTCAATTTTGACCAATTTCAGGCAGAGAAATGACTTTAAACACACTTATTTTAGTTGAAAAAGTAATAGTTCATATCCAACAGTAATTTGCAGTCAAAAGATTAAATGTTAAAATTTCATCAGAATTGACCATTTTGGGAACGTTCGACAGATCCGCGGTCATCGTTTTTTGTCCGAAAATTGATTTTTGGGACTTTACCAAAAATGATTCAAAATGTCAATTGGATCGGGCCTCGTGTTGAATAACCAGTTTTTAAACCCTCACAGTGACCAAAATTGTCATTTTTACAGTTTTGCTTACTCAGAAGCTTCAATTTTGACCAATTTCAGGCACAGAAATGACTTTAAACACACTTATTTTAGTTGAAAAAGTAATAATTCACATCCAACAGTAATTTGCAGTCAAAAGATTAAATGTTAAAATTTTATCAGAATTGACCATTTTGGGAACGTTCGACAGCTCCGCGGTCATCGTTTTTTGTCCGAAAATAGATTTTTGGGACTTTACCAAAAATGATTCAAAATATCAATTGGATCGTGCCTCATGTTGAATAACCACTTTTTAAACCCTCACAGTGACCAAAATTGCCATTTTTACAGAGTTTTGCTTACTCAGAATCTTCAATTTTGACCAATTTCAGGCAGAGAAATGACTTTAAACACACTTATTTTAATTGAAAAGGTAATAATTCACATCCAACAGTAATTTGCAGTCAAAAGTTTAAATGTTAAAATTTCATCAGAATTGACCATTTTGGGAACGTTCGACAGCTCCGCGGTCATCGTTTTTCGTCCGAAAATTGATTTTTGGGACTTTACCAAAAATGATTCAAAATGTCAATTGGATCGTGCCTCATGTTGAATAACCACTTTTTAAACCCTCACAGTGACCAAAATTGCCATTTTTACAGAGTTGTGCTTACTCAGAAGCTTCAATTTTGACCAATTTCAGGCAGAGAAATGACTTTAAACACACTTATTTTAGTTGAAAAAGTAATAATTCATATCCAACAGTAATTTGCAGTCAAAAGATTAAATGTAAAAATTTCATCAGAATTTACCATTTTGGGAACGTTCGACAGCTCCGCGGTCATCGTTTTTTGTCCGAAAATTGATTTTTTGGACTTTACCAAAAATGATTCAAAATGTCAATTGGATCGTGCCTCGTGTTGAATAACCAGTTTTTAAACCCTCACAGTGACCAAAATTGCCATTTTTACTGAGTTTTGCTTGCTCAGAAGCTTCAATTTTGATCAATTTCAGGCACAGAAATGACTTTAAACACACTTTTTTTAGTTGAAAAGGTAATAATTCACATCCAACAGTAATTTGCAGTCAAAAGATTAAATGTTAAAATTTAATCAGAATTGACCAGTTTTTGGAACGTTCGACAGCTCCGCGGTCATCGTTTTTTGTCCGAAAATTGATTTTTTGGACTTTACCAAAAATGATTCAAAATGTCAATTGGATCGTGCCTCGTGTTGAATAACCAGTTTTTAAACCCTCACAGTGACCAAAATTGCCATTTTTACAGAGTTTTGCTTACTCAGAAGCTTCAATTTTGATCAATTTCAGGCACAGAAATGACTTTAAACACACTTTTTTTAGTTGAAAAGGTAATAATTCACATCCAACAGTAATTTGCAGTCAAAAGATTAAATGTTAAAATTTTATCAGAATTGACCATTTTGGGAACGTTCGACAGCTCCGCGGTCACCGTTTTTCGTCCGAAAATTGATTTTTGGGACTTTACCAAAAATGATTCAAAATGTCAATTGGATCGTGCCTCGTGTTGAATAACCAGTTTTTAAACCCTCACAGTGACCAAAATTGCCATTTTTACAGTTTTGCTTACTCAGAAGCTTCAATTTTGACCAATTTCAGGCACAGAAATGACTTTAAACACACTTATTGTAGTTGAAAAAGTAATAATTCACATCCAACAGTATTTGCAGTCAAAAGATTAAATGTTAAAATGTTATCAGAATTGACCATTTTGGGAACGTTCGACAGCTCCGCGGTCATCGTTTTTTGTCCGAAAACAGATTTTTGGGACTTTACCAAAAATGATTCAAAATATCAATTGGATCGTGCCTCATGTTGAATAACCACTTTTTAAACCCTCACAGTGACCAAAATTGCCATTTTTACAGAGTTTTGCTTACTCAGAAGCTTCAATTTTGACCAATTTCAGGCAGAGAAATGACTTTAAACACACTTATTTTAAATTGAAAAGGTAATAATTCACATCCAACAGTAATTTGCAGTCAAAAGTTTAAATGTTAAAATTTCATCAGAATTGACCATTTTGGGAACGTTCGACAGCTCCGCGGTCATCGTTTTTCGTCCGAAAATTGATTTTTGGGACTTTACCAAAAATGATTCAAAATGTCAATTGGATCGTGCCTCATGTTGAATAACCACTTTTTAAACCCTCACAGTGACCAAAATTGCCATTTTTACAGAGTTGTGCTTACTCAGAAGCTTCAATTTTGACCAATTTCAGGCAGAGAAATGACTTTAAACACACTTATTTTAGTTGAAAAAGTAATAGTTCATATCCAACAGTAATTTGCAGTCAAAAGATTAAATGTTAAAATTTCATCAGAATTGACCATTTTGGGAACGTTCGACAGATCCGCGGTCATCGTTTTTTGTCCGAAAATTGATTTTTGGGACTTTACCAAAAATGATTCAAAATGTCAATTGGATCGTGCCTCGTGTTGAATAACCAGTTTTTAAACCCTCACAGTGACCAAAATTGTCATTTTTACAGTTTTGCTTACTCAGAAGCTTCAATTTTGACCAATTTCAGGCACAGAAATGACTTTAAACACACTTATTTTAGTTGAAAAAGTAATAATTCACATCCAACAGTAATTTGCAGTCAAAAGATTAAATGTTAAAATTTTATCAGAATTGACCATTTTGGGAACGTTCGACAGCTCCGCGGTCATCGTTTTTTGTCCGAAAATAGATTTTTGGGACTTTACCAAAAATGATTCAAAATATCAATTGGATCGTGCCTCATGTTGAATAACCACTTTTTAAACCCTCACAGTGACCAAAATTGCCATTTTTACAGAGTTTTGCTTACTCAGAATCTTCAATTTTGACCAATTTCAGGCAGAGAAATGACTTTAAACACACTTATTTTAATTGAAAAGGTAATAATTCACATCCAACAGTAATTTGCAGTCAAAAGTTTAAATGTTAAAATTTCATCAGAATTGACCATTTTGGGAACGTTCGACAGCTCCGCGGTCATCGTTTTTCGTCCGAAAATTGATTTTTGGGACTTTACCAAAAATGATTCAAAATGTCAATTGGATCGTGCCTCATGTTGAATAACCACTTTTTAAACCCTCACAGTGACCAAAATTGCCATTTTTACAGAGTTGTGCTTACTCAGAAGCTTCAATTTTGACCAATTTCAGGCAGAGAAATGACTTTAAACACACTTATTTTAGTTGAAAAAGTAATAATTCATATCCAACAGTAATTTGCAGTCAAAAGATTAAATGTAAAAATTTCATCAGAATTTACCATTTTGGGAACGTTCGACAGCTCCGCGGTCATCGTTTTTTGTCCGAAAATTGATTTTTTGGACTTTACCAAAAATGATTCAAAATGTCAATTGGATCGTGCCTCGTGTTGAATAACCAGTTTTTAAACCCTCACAGTGACCAAAATTGCCATTTTTACTGAGTTTTGCTTGCTCAGAAGCTTCAATTTTGATCAATTTCAGGCACAGAAATGACTTTAAACACACTTTTTTTAGTTGAAAAGGTAATAATTCACATCCAACAGTAATTTGCAGTCAAAAGATTAAATGTTAAAATTTAATCAGAATTGACCAGTTTTTGGAACGTTCGACAGCTCCGCGGTCATCGTTTTTCGTCCGAAAATAGATTTTTTGGACTTTACCAAAAATGATTCAAAATGTCAATTGGATCGTGCCTCATGTTGAATAACCACTTTTTAAACCCTCACAGTGACCAAAATTGCCATTTTTACAGAGTTTTGCTTACTCAGAAGCTTCAATTTTGACCAATTTCAGGCAGAGAAATGACTTTAAACACACTTATTTTAGTTGAAAAAGTAATAATTCACATCCAACAGTAATTTGCAGTCAAAAGATTAAATGTTAAAATTTCATCAGAATTGACCATTTGGGGAACGTTCGACAGCTCCGCGGTCATCGTTTTTCGTCCGAAAATTGATTTTTTGGACTTTACCAAAAATGATTCAAAATGTCAATTGGATCGTGCCTCGTGTTGAATAACCAGTTTTTAAACCCTCACAGTGACCAAAATTGACATTTTTACAGAGTTTTGCTTACTCAAAAGCTTCAATTTTGACCAATTTCAGGCAGAGAAATGACTTTAAACACACTTATTTTAGTTGAAAAGGTAATAATTCACATCCAACAGTAATTTGCAGTCAAAAGATTAATTGTTAAAATGTCATCAGAATTGACCATTTTGGGAACGTTTGACAGCTCCGCGGTCATCGTTTTTTGTCCGAAAATTGATTTTTTGGACTTTACCAAAAATGATTCAAAATGTCAATTGGATCGTGCCTCATGTTGAATAACCACTTTTTAAACCCTCACAGTGACCAAAATTGCCATTTTTACAGAGTTTTGCTTACTCAGAAGCTTCCATGTTGACCAATTTCAAGCAGAGAAATGACTTTAAACACACTTATTTTAGTTGAAAAAGTAATATTTCACATCCAACAGTAATTTGCAGTCAAAAGATTAAATGTTAAAATTTCATCAGAATTGACAATTTTGGGAACATTCGACAGCTCCGCGGTCATCGTTTTTCGTCCGAAAATGGATTTTTTGGACTTTCCAAAAATTATTCAAAATGTCAATTGGATCGTGCCTCATGTTGAATAACCACTTTTTAAACCCTCACAGTGACCAAAATTGCCATTTTTACAGAGTTTTGCTTACTCAGAAGCTTCTATTTTGACCAATTTCAGGCAGAGAAATGACTTTAAACACACTTATTTTAATTGAAAAGGTAATAATTCACATCCAACAGTAATTTGCAGTCAAAAGTTTAAATGTTAAAATTTCATCAGAATTGACCATTTTGGGAACGTTCGACAGCTCCGCGGTCATCGTTTTTCGTCCGAAAATTGATTTTTGGGACTTTACCAAAAATGATTCAAAATGTCAATTGGATCGTGCCTCATGTTGAATAACCACTTTTTAAACCCTCACAGTGACCAAAATTGCCATTTTTACAGAGTTGTGCTTACTCAGAAGCTTCAATTTTGACCAATTTCAGGCAGAGAAATGACTTTAAACACACTTATTTTAGTTGAAAAAGTAATAATTCATATCCAACAGTAATTTGCAGTCAAAAGATTAAATGTTAAAATTTCATCAGAATTTACCATTTTGGGAACGTTCGACAGCTCCGCGGTCATCGTTTTTTGTCCGAAAATTTATTTTTTGGACTTTACCAAAAATGATTCAAAATGTCAATTGGATCGTGCCTCGTGTTGAATAACCAGTTTTTAAACCCTCACAGTGACCAAAATTGCCATTTTTACAGAGTTTTGCTTACTCAGAAGCTCCAATTTTGATCAATTTCAGGCACAGAAATGACTTTAAACACACTTTTTTTAGTTGAAAAGGTAATATTTCACATCCAACAGTAATTTGCAGTCAAAAGATTAAATGTTAAAATTTAATCAGAATTGACCATTTTGGGAACGTTCGACAGCTCCGCAGTCACCGTTTTTTGTCCGAAAATTGATTTTTGGGACTTTACCAAAAATGATTCAAAATGTCAATTGGATCGTGCCTCGTGTTGAATAACCAGTTTTTAAACCCTCACAGTGACCAAAATTGCCATTTTTACAGAGTTTTGCTTACTCAGAAGCTTCAATTTTGACCAATTTCAGGCAAAGAAATGACTTTAAACACACTTATTTTAGTTGAAAAGGTAATAATTCACATCCAACAGTAATTTGCAGTCAAAAGATTAAATGTTAAAATTTAATCAGAATTGACCATTTTGGGAACGTTCGACAGCTCCGCGGTCATCGTTTTTCGTCCGAAAATTGATTTTTTGGACTTTATCAAAAATGATTCAAAATGTCAATTGGATCGTGCCTCATGTTGAATAACCACTTTTTAAACCCTCACAGTGACCAAAATTGCCATTTTTACAGAGTTTTGCTTACTGAGAAGCTTCAATTTTGACCAATTTCAGGCAGAGAAATGACTTTAAACACACTTATTTTAGTTGAAAAAGTAATAATTCATATCCAACAGTAATTTGCAGTCAAAAGATTAAATGTTAAAATTTCATCAGTATTTACCATTTTGGGAACGTTGGACAGCTCCGCGGTCATCGTTTTTTGTCCGAAAATTGATTTTTTGGACTTTACCAAAAATGATTCAAAATGTCAATTGGATCGTGCCTCGTGTTGAATAACCAGTTTTTAAACCCTCACAGTGACCAAAATTGCCATTTTTACAGAGTTTTGCTTACTCAGAAGCTTCAATTTTGATCAATTTCAGGCACAGAAATGACTTTAAACACACTTTTTTTAGTTGAAAAGGTAATAATTCACATCCAACAGTAATTTGCAGTCAAAAGATTAAATGTTAAAATTTTATCAGAATTGACCATTTTGGGAACGTTCGACAGCTCCGCGGTCACCGTTTTTCGTCCGAAAATTGATTTTTGGGACTTTACCAAAAATGATTCAAAATGTCAATTGGATCGTGCCTCGTGTTGAATAACCAGTTTTTAAACCCTCACAGTGACCAAAATTGCCATTTTTACAGAGTTTTGCTTACTCAGAAGCTTCAATTTTGACCAATTTCAGGCACAGAAATGACTTTAAACACACTTATTTTAGTTGAAAAGGTAATAATTCACATCCAACAGTAATTTGCAGTCAAAAGATTAAATGTTAAAATGTTATCAGAATTGACCATTTTGGGAACGTTCGACAGCTCCGCGGTCATCGTTTTTCATCCGAAAATTGATTTTTTGGACTTTACCAAAAATGATTCAAAATGTCAATTGGATCGTGCCTCATGTTGAATAACCACTTTTTAAACCCTCACAGTGACCAAAATTGCCATTTTTACAGAGTTTTGCTTACTGAGAAGCTTCAATTTTGACCAATTTCAGGCAGAGAAATGACTTTAAACGCACTTATTTTAGTTGAAAAAGTAATAGTTCATATCCAACAGTAATTTGCAGTCAAAAGATTAAATGTTAAAATTTCATCAGAATTGACCATTTTGGGAACGTTCGACAGCTCCGCGGTCATCGTTTTTTGTCCGAAAATTGATTTTTGGGACTTTACCAAAAATGATTCAAAATGTCAATTGGATCGTGCCTCGTGTTGAATAACCAGTTTTTAAACCCTCACAGTGACCAAAATTGCCATTTTTACAGAGTTTTGCTTACTCAGAAGCTTCAATTTTGACCAATTTCAGGCAGAGAAATGACTTTAAACACACTTATTTTAATTGAAAAGGTAATAATTCACATCCAACAGTAATTTGCAGTCAAAAGTTTAAATGTTAAAATTTCATCAGAATTGACCATTTTGGGAACGTTCGACAGCTCCGCGGTCATCGTTTTTCGTCCGAAAATTGATTTTTGGGACTTTACCAAAAATGATTCAAAATGTCAATTGGATCGTGCCTCATGTTGAATAACCACTTTTTAAACCCTCACAGTGACCAAAATTGCCATTTTTACAGAGTTGTGCTTACTCAGAAGCTTCAATTTTGACCAATTTCAGGCAGAGAAATGACTTTAAACACACTTATTTTAGTTGAAAAAGTAATAATTCATATCCAACAGTAATTTGCAGTCAAAAGATTAAATGTAAAAATTTCATCAGAATTTACCATTTTGGGAACGTTCGACAGCTCCGCGGTCATCGTTTTTTGTCCGAAAATTGATTTTTTGGACTTTACCAAAAATGATTCAAAATGTCAATTGGATCGTGCCTCGTGTTGAATAACCAGTTTTTAAACCCTCACAGTGACCAAAATTGCCATTTTTACTGAGTTTTGCTTGCTCAGAAGCTTCAATTTTGATCAATTTCAGGCACAGAAATGACTTTAAACACACTTTTTTTAGTTGAAAAGGTAATAATTCACATCCAACAGTAATTTGCAGTCAAAAGATTAAATGTTAAAATTTAATCAGAATTGACCAGTTTTTGGAACGTTCGACAGCTCCGCGGTCATCGTTTTTCGTCCGAAAATAGATTTTTTGGACTTTACCAAAAATGATTCAAAATGTCAATTGGATCGTGCCTCATGTTGAATAACCACTTTTTAAACCCTCACAGTGACCAAAATTGCCATTTTTACAGAGTTTTGCTTACTCAGAAGCTTCAATTTTGACCAATTTCAGGCAGAGAAATGACTTTAAACACACTTATTTTAGTTGAAAAAGTAATAATTCACATCCAACAGTAATTTGCAGTCAAAAGATTAAATGTTAAAATTTCATCAGAATTGACCATTTGGGGAACGTTCGACAGCTCCGCGGTCATCGTTTTTCGTCCGAAAATTGATTTTTTGGACTTTACCAAAAATGATTCAAAATGTCAATTGGATCGTGCCTCGTGTTGAATAACCAGTTTTTAAACCCTCACAGTGACCAAAATTGACATTTTTACAGAGTTTTGCTTACTCAAAAGCTTCAATTTTGACCAATTTCAGGCAGAGAAATGACTTTAAACACACTTATTTTAGTTGAAAAGGTAATAATTCACATCCAACAGTAATTTGCAGTCAAAAGATTAAATGTTAAAATGTTATCAGAATTGACCATTTTGGGAACGTTCGACAGCTCCGCGGTCATCGTTTTTTGTCCGAAAACAGATTTTTGGGACTTTACCAAAAATGATTCAAAATATCAATTGGATCGTGCCTCATGTTGAATAACCACTTTTTAAACCCTCACAGTGACCAAAATTGCCATTTTTACAGAGTTTTGCTTACTCAGAAGCTTCAATTTTGACCAATTTCAGGCAGAGAAATGACTTTAAACACACTTATTTTAATTGAAAAGGTAATAATTCACATCCAACAGTAATTTGCAGTCAAAAGTTTAAATGTTAAAATTTCATCAGAATTGACCATTTTGGGAACGTTCGACAGCTCCGCGGTCATCGTTTTTCGTCCGAAAATTGATTTTTGGGACTTTACCAAAAATGATTCAAAATGTCAATTGGATCGTGCCTCATGTTGAATAACCACTTTTTAAACCCTCACAGTGACCAAAATTGCCATTTTTACAGTTTTGCTTACTCAGAAGCTTCAATTTTGATCAATTTCAGGCACAAAAATGACTTTAAACACACTTTTTTTAGTTGAAAAGGTAACAATTCACATCCAACAGTAATTTGCAGTCAAAAGATTAAATGTTAAAATTTCATCAGAATTGACCATTTTGGGAACATTCGACAGGTCCGCGGTCACCGATTTTCGTCTGAAAATTGATTTTTGGGACTTTACCAAAAATGATTCAAAATGTCAATTGGATCGTGCCTCGTGTTGAATAACCAGTTTTTAAACCCTCACAGTGACCAAAATTGCCATTTTTACAGAGTTTTGCTTACTCAGAAGCTTCTATTTTGACCAATTTCAGGCAGAGAAATGACTTTAAACACACTTATTTTAATTGAAAAGGTAATAATTAACATCCAACAGTAATTTGCAGTCAAAAGTTTAAAGGTTAAAATTTCATCAGAATTGACCATTTTGGGAACGTTCGACAGCTCCGCGGTCATCGTTTTTCGTCCGAAAATAGATTTTTGGGACTTTACCAAAAATGATTCAAAATGTCAATTGGATCGTGCCTCATGTTGAATAACCACTTTTTAAACCCTCACAGTGACCAAAATTGCCATTTTTACAGAGTTGTGCTTACTCAGAAGCTTCAATTTTGATCAATTTCAGGCACAGAAATGACTTTAAACACACTTTTTTTAGTTGAAAAGGTAATAATTCACATCCAACAGTAATTTGCAGTCAAAAGATTAAATGTTAAAATTTAATCAGAATTGACCATTTTGGGAACGTTCGACAGCTCCGCGGTCACCGTTTTTCGTCTGAAAATTGATTTTTGGGACTTTACCAAAAATGATTCAAAATGTCAATTGGATCGTGCCTCGTGTTGAATAACCAGTTTTTAAACCCTCACAGTGACCAAAATTGCCATTTTTACAGAGTTTTGCTTACTCAGAAGCTTCAATTTTGACCAATTTCAGGCAGAGAAATGACTTTAAACACACTTATTTTAATTGAAAAGGTAATAATTCACATCCAACAGTAATTTGCAGTCAAAAGTTTAAATGTTAAAATTTCATCAGAATTGACCATTTTGGGAACGTTCGACAGCTCCGCGGTCATCGTTTTTCGTCCGAAAATTGATTTTTGGGACTTTACCAAAAATGATTCAAAATGTCAATTGGATCGTGCCTCATGTTGAATAACCACTTTTTAAACCCTCACAGTGACCAAAATTGCCATTTTTACAGAGTTGTGCTTACTCAGAAGCTTCAATTTTGACCAATTTCAGGCAGAGAAATGACTTTAAACACACTTATTTTAGTTGAAAAAGTAATAATTCATATCCAACAGTAATTTGCAGTCAAAAGATTAAATGTAAAAATTTCATCAGAATTTACCATTTTGGGAACGTTCGACAGCTCCGCGGTCATCGTTTTTTGTCCGAAAATTGATTTTTTGGACTTTACCAAAAATGATTCAAAATGTCAATTGGATCGTGCCTCGTGTTGAATAACCAGTTTTTAAACCCTCACAGTGACCAAAATTGCCATTTTTACTGAGTTTTGCTTGCTCAGAAGCTTCAATTTTGATCAATTTCAGGCACAGAAATGACTTTAAACACACTTTTTTTAGTTGAAAAGGTAATAATTCACATCCAACAATAATTTGCAGTCAAAAGATTAAATGTTAAAATTTAATCAGAATTGACCAGTTTTTGGAACGTTCGACAGCTCCGCGGTCATCGTTTTTCGTCCGAAAATAGATTTTTTGGACTTTACCAAAAATGATTCAAAATGTCAATTGGATCGTGCCTCATGTTGAATAACCACTTTTTAAACCCTCACAGTGACCAAAATTGCCATTTTTACAGAGTTTTGCTTACTCAGAAGCTTCAATTTTGACCAATTTCAGGCAGAGAAATGACTTTAAACACACTTATTTTAGTTGAAAAAGTAATAATTCACATCCAACAGTAATTTGCAGTCAAAAGATTAAATGTTAAAATTTCATCAGAATTGACCATTTGGGGAACGTTCGACAGCTCCGCGGTCATCGTTTTTCGTCCGAAAATTGATTTTTTGGACTTTACCAAAAATGATTCAAAATGTCAATTGGATCGTGCCTCGTGTTGAATAACCAGTTTTTAAACCCTCACAGTGACCAAAATTGACATTTTTACAGAGTTTTGCTTACTCAAAAGCTTCAATTTTGACCAATTTCAGGCAGAGAAATGACTTTAAACACACTTATTTTAGTTGAAAAGGTAATAATTCACATCCAACAGTAATTTGCAGTCAAAAGATTAATTGTTAAAATGTCATCAGAATTGACCATTTTGGGAACGTTCGACAGCTCCGCGGTCATCGTTTTTTGTCCGAAAATTGATTTTTTGGACTTTACCAAAAATGATTCAAAATGTCAATTGGATCGTGCCTCATGTTGAATAACCACTTTTTAAACCCTCACAGTGACCAAAATTGCCATTTTTACAGAGTTTTGCTTACTCAGAAGCTTCCATGTTGACCAATTTCAAGCAGAGAAATGACTTTAAACACACTTATTTTAGTTGAAAAAGTAATAATTCACATCCAACAGTAATTTGCAGTCAAAAGATTAAATGTTAAAATTTCATCAGAATTGACAATTTTGGGAACATTCGACAGCTCCGCGGTCATCGTTTTTCGTCCGAAAATGGATTTTTTGGACTTTCCAAAAATTATTCAAAATGTCAATTGGATCGTGCCTCATGTTGAATAACCACTTTTTAAACCCTCACAGTGACCAAAATTGCCATTTTTACAGAGTTTTGCTTACTGAGAAGCTTCAATTTTGACCAATTTCAGGCAGAGAAATGACTTTAAACACACTTATTTTAGTTGAAAAAGTAATAATTCATATCCAACAGTAATTTGCAGTCAAAAGATTAAATGTTAAAATTTCATCAGTATTTACCATTTTGGGAACGTTGGACAGCTCCGCGGTCATCGTTTTTTGTCCGAAAATTGATTTTTTGGACTTTACCAAAAATGATTCAAAATGTCAATTGGATCGTGCCTCGTGTTGAATAACCAGTTTTTAAACCCTCACAGTGACCAAAATTGCCATTTTTACAGAGTTTTGCTTACTCAGAAGCTTCAATTTTGATCAATTTCAGGCACAGAAATGACTTTAAACACACTTTTTTTAGTTGAAAAGGTAATAATTCACATCCAACAGTAATTTGCAGTCAAAAGATTAAATGTTAAAATTTTATCAGAATTGACCATTTTGGGAACGTTCGACAGCTCCGCGGTCACCGTTTTTCGTCCGAAAATTGATTTTTGGGACTTTACCAAAAATGATTCAAAATGTCAATTGGATCGTGCCTCGTGTTGAATAACCAGTTTTTAAACCCTCACAGTGACCAAAATTGCCATTTTTACAGAGTTTTGCTTACTCAGAAGCTTCAATTTTGACCAATTTCAGGCACAGAAATGACTTTAAACACACTTATTTTAGTTGAAAAGGTAATAATTCACATCCAACAGTAATTTGCAGTCAAAAGATTAAATGTTAAAATGTTATCAGAATTGACCATTTTGGGAACGTTCGACAGCTCCGCGGTCATCGTTTTTCATCCGAAAATTGATTTTTTGGACTTTACCAAAAATGATTCAAAATGTCAATTGGATCGTGCCTCATGTTGAATAACCACTTTTTAAACCCTCACAGTGACCAAAATTGCCATTTTTACAGAGTTTTGCTTACTGAGAAGCTTCAATTTTGACCAATTTCAGGCAGAGAAATGACTTTAAACGCACTTATTTTAGTTGAAAAAGTAATAGTTCATATCCAACAGTAATTTGCAGTCAAAAGATTAAATGTTAAAATTTCATCAGAATTGACCATTTTGGGAACGTTCGACAGCTCCGCGGTCATCGTTTTTTGTCCGAAAATTGATTTTTGGGACTTTACCAAAAATGATTCAAAATGTCAATTGGATCGTGCCTCGTGTTGAATAACCAGTTTTTAAACCCTCACAGTGACCAAAATTGCCATTTTTACAGTTTTGCTTACTCAGAAGCTTCAATTTTGACCAATTTCAGGCACAGAAATGACTTTAAACACACTTATTGTAGTTGAAAAAGTAATAATTCACATCCAACAGTATTTGCAGTCAAAAGATTAAATGTTAAAATGTTATCAGAATTGACCATTTTGGGAACGTTCGACAGCTCCGCGGTCATCGTTTTTTGTCCGAAAACAGATTTTTGGGACTTTACCAAAAATGATTCAAAATATCAATTGGATCGTGCCTCATGTTGAATAACCACTTTTTAAACCCTCACAGTGACCAAAATTGCCATTTTTACAGAGTTTTGCTTACTCAGAAGCTTCAATTTTGACCAATTTCAGGCAGAGAAATGACTTTAAACACACTTATTTTAATTGAAAAGGTAATAATTCACATCCAACAGTAATTTGCAGTCAAAAGTTTAAATGTTAAAATTTCATCAGAATTGACCATTTTGGGAACGTTCGACAGCTCCGCGGTCATCGTTTTTCGTCCGAAAATTGATTTTTGGGACTTTACCAAAAATGATTCAAAATGTCAATTGGATCGTGCCTCATGTTGAATAACCACTTTTTAAACCCTCACAGTGACCAAAATTGCCATTTTTACAGAGTTGTGCTTACTCAGAAGCTTCAATTTTGACCAATTTCAGGCAGAGAAATGACTTTAAACACACTTATTTTAGTTGAAAAAGTAATAATTCATATCCAACAGTAATTTGCAGTCAAAAGATTAAATGTTAAAATTTCATCAGAATTTACCATTTGGGAACGTTCGACAGCTCCGCGGTCATCGTTTTTCGTCTGAAAATTGATTTTTTGGACTTTACCAAAAATGATTCAAAATGTCAATTGAATCGTGCCTCATGTTGAATAACCACTTTTTAAACCATCACAGTGACCAAAATTGCCATTTTTACAGTTTTGCTTACTCAGAAGCTTCAATTTTGATCAATTTCAGGCACAAAAATGACTTTAAACACACTTTTTTTAGTTGAAAAGGTAACAATTCACATCCAACAGTAATTTGCAGTCAAAAGATTAAATGTTAAAATTTCATCAGAATTGACCATTTTGGGAACATTCGACAGGTCCGCGGTCACCGATTTTCGTCTGAAAATTGATTTTTGGGACTTTACCAAAAATGATTCAAAATGTCAATTGGATCGTGCCTCGTGTTGAATAACCAGTTTTTAAACCCTCACAGTGACCAAAATTGCCATTTTTACAGAGTTTTGCTTACTCAGAAGCTTCTATTTTGACCAATTTCAGGCAGAGAAATGACTTTAAACACACTTATTTTAATTGAAAAGGTAATAATTAACATCCAACAGTAATTTGCAGTCAAAAGTTTAAAGGTTAAAATTTCATCAGAATTGACCATTTTGGGAACGTTCGACAGCTCCGCGGTCATCGTTTTTCGTCCGAAAATAGATTTTTGGGACTTTACCAAAAATGATTCAAAATGTCAATTGGATCGTGCCTCATGTTGAATAACCACTTTTTAAACCCTCACAGTGACCAAAATTGCCATTTTTACAGAGTTGTGCTTACTCAGAAGCTTCAATTTTGATCAATTTCAGGCACAGAAATGACTTTAAACACACTTTTTTTAGTTGAAAAGGTAATAATTCACATCCAACAGTAATTTGCAGTCAAAAGATTAAATGTTAAAATTTAATCAGAATTGACCATTTTGGGAACGTTCGACAGCTCCGCGGTCACCGTTTTTCGTCTGAAAATTGATTTTTGGGACTTTACCAAAAATGATTCAAAATGTCAATTGGATCGTGCCTCGTGTTGAATAACCAGTTTTTAAACCCTCACAGTGACCAAAATTGCCATTTTTACAGAGTTTTGCTTACTCAGAAGCTTCAATTTTGACCAATTTCAGGCAGAGAAATGACTTTAAACACACTTATTTTAATTGAAAAGGTAATAATTCACATCCAACAGTAATTTGCAGTCAAAAGTTTAAATGTTAAAATTTCATCAGAATTGACCATTTTGGGAACGTTCGACAGCTCCGCGGTCATCGTTTTTCGTCCGAAAATTGATTTTTGGGACTTTACCAAAAATGATTCAAAATGTCAATTGGATCGTGCCTCATGTTGAATAACCACTTTTTAAACCCTCACAGTGACCAAAATTGCCATTTTTACAGAGTTGTGCTTACTCAGAAGCTTCAATTTTGACCAATTTCAGGCAGAGAAATGACTTTAAACACACTTATTTTAGTTGAAAAAGTAATAATTCATATCCAACAGTAATTTGCAGTCAAAAGATTAAATGTAAAAATTTCATCAGAATTTACCATTTTGGGAACGTTCGACAGCTCCGCAGTCATCGTTTTTTGTCCGAAAATTGATTTTTTGGACTTTACCAAAAATGATTCAAAATGTCAATTGGATCGTGCCTCGTGTTGAATAACCAGTTTTTAAACCCTCACAGTGACCAAAATTGCCATTTTTACTGAGTTTTGCTTGCTCAGAAGCTTCAATTTTGATCAATTTCAGGCACAGAAATGACTTTAAACACACTTTTTTTAGTTGAAAAGGTAATAATTCACATCCAACAATAATTTGCAGTCAAAAGATTAAATGTTAAAATTTAATCAGAATTGACCAGTTTTTGGAACGTTCGACAGCTCCGCGGTCATCGTTTTTCGTCCGAAAATAGATTTTTTGGACTTTACCAAAAATGATTCAAAATGTCAATTGGATCGTGCCTCATGTTGAATAACCACTTTTTAAACCCTCACAGTGACCAAAATTGCCATTTTTACAGAGTTTTGCTTACTCAGAAGCTTCAATTTTGACCAATTTCAGGCAGAGAAATGACTTTAAACACACTTATTTTAGTTGAAAAAGTAATAATTCACATCCAACAGTAATTTGCAGTCAAAAGATTAAATGTTAAAATTTCATCAGAATTGACCATTTGGGGAACGTTCGACAGCTCCGCGGTCATCGTTTTTCGTCCGAAAATTGATTTTTTGGACTTTACCAAAAATGATTCAAAATGTCAATTGGATCGTGCCTCGTGTTGAATAACCAGTTTTTAAACCCTCACAGTGACCAAAATTGACATTTTTACAGAGTTTTGCTTACTCAAAAGCTTCAATTTTGACCAATTTCAGGCAGAGAAATGACTTTAAACACACTTATTTTAGTTGAAAAGGTAATAATTCACATCCAACAGTAATTTGCAGTCAAAAGATTAATTGTTAAAATGTCATCAGAATTGACCATTTTGGGAACGTTCGACAGCTCCGCGGTCATCGTTTTTTGTCCGAAAATTGATTTTTTGGACTTTACCAAAAATGATTCAAAATGTCAATTGGATCGTGCCTCATGTTGAATAACCACTTTTTAAACCCTCACAGTGACCAAAATTGCCATTTTTACAGAGTTTTGCTTACTCAGAAGCTTCCATGTTGACCAATTTCAAGCAGAGAAATGACTTTAAACACACTTATTTTAGTTGAAAAAGTAATAATTCACATCCAACAGTAATTTGCAGTCAAAAGATTAAATGTTAAAATTTCATCAGAATTGACAATTTTGGGAACATTCGACAGCTCCGCGGTCATCGTTTTTCGTCCGAAAATGGATTTTTTGGACTTTCCAAAAATTATTCAAAATGTCAATTGGATCGTGCCTCATGTTGAATAACCACTTTTTAAACCCTCACAGTGACCAAAATTGCCATTTTTACAGAGTTTTGCTTACTGAGAAGCTTCAATTTTGACCAATTTCAGGCAGAGAAATGACTTTAAACACACTTATTTTAGTTGAAAAAGTAATAATTCATATCCAACAGTAATTTGCAGTCAAAAGATTAAATGTTAAAATTTCATCAGTATTTACCATTTTGGGAACGTTGGACAGCTCCGCGGTCATCGTTTTTTGTCCGAAAATTGATTTTTTGGACTTTACCAAAAATGATTCAAAATGTCAATTGGATCGTGCCTCGTGTTGAATAACCAGTTTTTAAACCCTCACAGTGACCAAAATTGCCATTTTTACAGAGTTTTGCTTACTCAGAAGCTTCAATTTTGATCAATTTCAGGCACAGAAATGACTTTAAACACACTTTTTTTAGTTGAAAAGGTAATAATTCACATCCAACAGTAATTTGCAGTCAAAAGATTAAATGTTAAAATTTTATCAGAATTGACCATTTTGGGAACGTTCGACAGCTCCGCGGTCACCGTTTTTCGTCCGAAAATTGATTTTTGGGACTTTACCAAAAATGATTCAAAATGTCAATTGGATCGTGCCTCGTGTTGAATAACCAGTTTTTAAACCCTCACAGTGACCAAAATTGCCATTTTTACAGAGTTTTGCTTACTCAGAAGCTTCAATTTTGACCAATTTCAGGCACAGAAATGACTTTAAACACACTTATTTTAGTTGAAAAGGTAATAATTCACATCCAACAGTAATTTGCAGTCAAAAGATTAAATGTTAAAATGTTATCAGAATTGACCATTTTGGGAACGTTCGACAGCTCCGCGGTCATCGTTTTTCATCCGAAAATTGATTTTTTGGACTTTACCAAAAATGATTCAAAATGTCAATTGGATCGTGCCTCATGTTGAATAACCACTTTTTAAACCCTCACAGTGACCAAAATTGCCATTTTTACAGAGTTTTGCTTACTGAGAAGCTTCAATTTTGACCAATTTCAGGCAGAGAAATGACTTTAAACGCACTTATTTTAGTTGAAAAAGTAATAGTTCATATCCAACAGTAATTTGCAGTCAAAAGATTAAATGTTAAAATTTCATCAGAATTGACCATTTTGGGAACGTTCGACAGCTCCGCGGTCATCGTTTTTTGTCCGAAAATTGATTTTTGGGACTTTACCAAAAATGATTCAAAATGTCAATTGGATCGTGCCTCGTGTTGAATAACCAGTTTTTAAACCCTCACAGTGACCAAAATTGCCATTTTTACAGTTTTGCTTACTCAGAAGCTTCAATTTTGACCAATTTCAGGCACAGAAATGACTTTAAACACACTTATTGTAGTTGAAAAAGTAATAATTCACATCCAACAGTATTTGCAGTCAAAAGATTAAATGTTAAAATGTTATCAGAATTGACCATTTTGGGAACGTTCGACAGCTCCGCGGTCATCGTTTTTTGTCCGAAAACAGATTTTTGGGACTTTACCAAAAATGATTCAAAATATCAATTGGATCGTGCCTCATGTTGAATAACCACTTTTTAAACCCTCACAGTGACCAAAATTGCCATTTTTACAGAGTTTTGCTTACTCAGAAGCTTCAATTTTGACCAATTTCAGGCAGAGAAATGACTTTAAACACACTTATTTTAATTGAAAAGGTAATAATTCACATCCAACAGTAATTTGCAGTCAAAAGTTTAAATGTTAAAATTTCATCAGAATTGACCATTTTGGGAACGTTCGACAGCTCCGCGGTCATCGTTTTTCGTCCGAAAATTGATTTTTGGGACTTTACCAAAAATGATTCAAAATGTCAATTGGATCGTGCCTCATGTTGAATAACCACTTTTTAAACCCTCACAGTGACCAAAATTGCCATTTTTACAGAGTTGTGCTTACTCAGAAGCTTCAATTTTGACCAATTTCAGGCAGAGAAATGACTTTAAACACACTTATTTTAGTTGAAAAAGTAATAATTCATATCCAACAGTAATTTGCAGTCAAAAGATTAAATGTTAAAATTTCATCAGAATTTACCATTTGGGAACGTTCGACAGCTCCGCGGTCATCGTTTTTCGTCTGAAAATTGATTTTTTGGACTTTACCAAAAATGATTCAAAATGTCAATTGAATCGTGCCTCATGTTGAATAACCACTTTTTAAACCATCACAGTGACCAAAATTGCCATTTTTACAGTTTTGCTTACTCAGAAGCTTCAATTTTGATCAATTTCAGGCACAAAAATGACTTTAAACACACTTTTTTTAGTTGAAAAGGTAACAATTCACATCCAACAGTAATTTGCAGTCAAAAGATTAAATGTTAAAATTTCATCAGAATTGACCATTTTGGGAACATTCGACAGGTCCGCGGTCACCGATTTTCGTCTGAAAATTGATTTTTGGGACTTTACCAAAAATGATTCAAAATGTCAATTGGATCGTGCCTCGTGTTGAATAACCAGTTTTTAAACCCTCACAGTGACCAAAATTGCCATTTTTACAGAGTTTTGCTTACTCAGAAGCTTCTATTTTGACCAATTTCAGGCAGAGAAATGACTTTAAACACACTTATTTTAATTGAAAAGGTAATAATTAACATCCAACAGTAATTTGCAGTCAAAAGTTTAAAGGTTAAAATTTCATCAGAATTGACCATTTTGGGAACGTTCGACAGCTCCGCGGTCATCGTTTTTCGTCCGAAAATAGATTTTTGGGACTTTACCAAAAATGATTCAAAATGTCAATTGGATCGTGCCTCATGTTGAATAACCACTTTTTAAACCCTCACAGTGACCAAAATTGCCATTTTTACAGAGTTGTGCTTACTCAGAAGCTTCAATTTTGATCAATTTCAGGCACAGAAATGACTTTAAACACACTTTTTTTAGTTGAAAAGGTAATAATTCACATCCAACAGTAATTTGCAGTCAAAAGATTAAATGTTAAAATTTAATCAGAATTGACCATTTTGGGAACGTTCGACAGCTCCGCGGTCACCGTTTTTCGTCTGAAAATTGATTTTTGGGACTTTACCAAAAATGATTCAAAATGTCAATTGGATCGTGCCTCGTGTTGAATAACCAGTTTTTAAACCCTCACAGTGACCAAAATTGCCATTTTTACAGAGTTTTGCTTACTCAGAAGCTTCAATTTTGACCAATTTCAGGCAGAGAAATGACTTTAAACACACTTATTTTAATTGAAAAGGTAATAATTCACATCCAACAGTAATTTGCAGTCAAAAGTTTAAATGTTAAAATTTCATCAGAATTGACCATTTTGGGAACGTTCGACAGCTCCGCGGTCATCGTTTTTCGTCCGAAAATTGATTTTTGGGACTTTACCAAAAATGATTCAAAATGTCAATTGGATCGTGCCTCATGTTGAATAACCACTTTTTAAACCCTCACAGTGACCAAAATTGCCATTTTTACAGAGTTGTGCTTACTCAGAAGCTTCAATTTTGACCAATTTCAGGCAGAGAAATGACTTTAAACACACTTATTTTAGTTGAAAAAGTAATAATTCATATCCAACAGTAATTTGCAGTCAAAAGATTAAATGTAAAAATTTCATCAGAATTTACCATTTTGGGAACGTTCGACAGCTCCGCGGTCATCGTTTTTTGTCCGAAAATTGATTTTTTGGACTTTACCAAAAATGATTCAAAATGTCAATTGGATCGTGCCTCGTGTTGAATAACCAGTTTTTAAACCCTCACAGTGACCAAAATTGCCATTTTTACTGAGTTTTGCTTGCTCAGAAGCTTCAATTTTGATCAATTTCAGGCACAGAAATGACTTTAAACACACTTTTTTTAGTTGAAAAGGTAATAATTCACATCCAACAATAATTTGCAGTCAAAAGATTAAATGTTAAAATTTAATCAGAATTGACCAGTTTTTGGAACGTTCGACAGCTCCGCGGTCATCGTTTTTCGTCCGAAAATAGATTTTTTGGACTTTACCAAAAATGATTCAAAATGTCAATTGGATCGTGCCTCATGTTGAATAACCACTTTTTAAACCCTCACAGTGACCAAAATTGCCATTTTTACAGAGTTTTGCTTACTCAGAAGCTTCAATTTTGACCAATTTCAGGCAGAGAAATGACTTTAAACACACTTATTTTAGTTGAAAAAGTAATAATTCACATCCAACAGTAATTTGCAGTCAAAAGATTAAATGTTAAAATTTCATCAGAATTGACCATTTGGGGAACGTTCGACAGCTCCGCGGTCATCGTTTTTCGTCCGAAAATTGATTTTTTGGACTTTACCAAAAATGATTCAAAATGTCAATTGGATCGTGCCTCGTGTTGAATAACCAGTTTTTAAACCCTCACAGTGACCAAAATTGACATTTTTACAGAGTTTTGCTTACTCAAAAGCTTCAATTTTGACCAATTTCAGGCAGAGAAATGACTTTAAACACACTTATTTTAGTTGAAAAGGTAATAATTCACATCCAACAGTAATTTGCAGTCAAAAGATTAATTGTTAAAATGTCATCAGAATTGACCATTTTGGGAACGTTCGACAGCTCCGCGGTCATCGTTTTTTGTCCGAAAATTGATTTTTTGGACTTTACCAAAAATGATTCAAAATGTCAATTGGATCGTGCCTCATGTTGAATAACCACTTTTTAAACCCTCACAGTGACCAAAATTGCCATTTTTACAGAGTTTTGCTTACTCAGAAGCTTCCATGTTGACCAATTTCAAGCAGAGAAATGACTTTAAACACACTTATTTTAGTTGAAAAAGTAATAATTCACATCCAACAGTAATTTGCAGTCAAAAGATTAAATGTTAAAATTTCATCAGAATTGACAATTTTGGGAACATTCGACAGCTCCGCGGTCATCGTTTTTCGTCCGAAAATGGATTTTTTGGACTTTCCAAAAATTATTCAAAATGTCAATTGGATCGTGCCTCATGTTGAATAACCACTTTTTAAACCCTCACAGTGACCAAAATTGCCATTTTTACAGAGTTTTGCTTACTGAGAAGCTTCAATTTTGACCAATTTCAGGCAGAGAAATGACTTTAAACACACTTATTTTAGTTGAAAAAGTAATAATTCATATCCAACAGTAATTTGCAGTCAAAAGATTAAATGTTAAAATTTCATCAGTATTTACCATTTTGGGAACGTTGGACAGCTCCGCGGTCATCGTTTTTTGTCCGAAAATTGATTTTTTGGACTTTACCAAAAATGATTCAAAATGTCAATTGGATCGTGCCTCGTGTTGAATAACCAGTTTTTAAACCCTCACAGTGACCAAAATTGCCATTTTTACAGAGTTTTGCTTACTCAGAAGCTTCAATTTTGATCAATTTCAGGCACAGAAATGACTTTAAACACACTTTTTTTAGTTGAAAAGGTAATAATTCACATCCAACAGTAATTTGCAGTCAAAAGATTAAATGTTAAAATTTTATCAGAATTGACCATTTTGGGAACGTTCGACAGCTCCGCGGTCACCGTTTTTCGTCCGAAAATTGATTTTTGGGACTTTACCAAAAATGATTCAAAATGTCAATTGGATCGTGCCTCGTGTTGAATAACCAGTTTTTAAACCCTCACAGTGACCAAAATTGCCATTTTTACAGAGTTTTGCTTACTCAGAAGCTTCAATTTTGACCAATTTCAGGCACAGAAATGACTTTAAACACACTTATTTTAGTTGAAAAGGTAATAATTCACATCCAACAGTAATTTGCAGTCAAAAGATTAAATGTTAAAATGTTATCAGAATTGACCATTTTGGGAACGTTCGACAGCTCCGCGGTCATCGTTTTTCATCCGAAAATTGATTTTTTGGACTTTACCAAAAATGATTCAAAATGTCAATTGGATCGTGCCTCATGTTGAATAACCACTTTTTAAACCCTCACAGTGACCAAAATTGCCATTTTTACAGAGTTTTGCTTACTGAGAAGCTTCAATTTTGACCAATTTCAGGCAGAGAAATGACTTTAAACGCACTTATTTTAGTTGAAAAAGTAATAGTTCATATCCAACAGTAATTTGCAGTCAAAAGATTAAATGTTAAAATTTCATCAGAATTGACCATTTTGGGAACGTTCGACAGCTCCGCGGTCATCGTTTTTTGTCCGAAAATTGATTTTTGGGACTTTACCAAAAATGATTCAAAATGTCAATTGGATCGTGCCTCGTGTTGAATAACCAGTTTTTAAACCCTCACAGTGACCAAAATTGCCATTTTTACAGTTTTGCTTACTCAGAAGCTTCAATTTTGACCAATTTCAGGCACAGAAATGACTTTAAACACACTTATTGTAGTTGAAAAAGTAATAATTCACATCCAACAGTATTTGCAGTCAAAAGATTAAATGTTAAAATGTTATCAGAATTGACCATTTTGGGAACGTTCGACAGCTCCGCGGTCATCGTTTTTTGTCCGAAAACAGATTTTTGGGACTTTACCAAAAATGATTCAAAATATCAATTGGATCGTGCCTCATGTTGAATAACCACTTTTTAAACCCTCACAGTGACCAAAATTGCCATTTTTACAGAGTTTTGCTTACTCAGAAGCTTCAATTTTGACCAATTTCAGGCAGAGAAATGACTTTAAACACACTTATTTTAATTGAAAAGGTAATAATTCACATCCAACAGTAATTTGCAGTCAAAAGTTTAAATGTTAAAATTTCATCAGAATTGACCATTTTGGGAACGTTCGACAGCTCCGCGGTCATCGTTTTTCGTCCGAAAATTGATTTTTGGGACTTTACCAAAAATGATTCAAAATGTCAATTGGATCGTGCCTCATGTTGAATAACCACTTTTTAAACCCTCACAGTGACCAAAATTGCCATTTTTACAGAGTTGTGCTTACTCAGAAGCTTCAATTTTGACCAATTTCAGGCAGAGAAATGACTTTAAACACACTTATTTTAGTTGAAAAAGTAATAATTCATATCCAACAGTAATTTGCAGTCAAAAGATTAAATGTTAAAATTTCATCAGAATTTACCATTTGGGAACGTTCGACAGCTCCGCGGTCATCGTTTTTCGTCTGAAAATTGATTTTTTGGACTTTACCAAAAATGATTCAAAATGTCAATTGAATCGTGCCTCATGTTGAATAACCACTTTTTAAACCATCACAGTGACCAAAATTGCCATTTTTACAGTTTTGCTTACTCAGAAGCTTCAATTTTGATCAATTTCAGGCACAAAAATGACTTTAAACACACTTTTTTTAGTTGAAAAGGTAACAATTCACATCCAACAGTAATTTGCAGTCAAAAGATTAAATGTTAAAATTTCATCAGAATTGACCATTTTGGGAACATTCGACAGGTCCGCGGTCACCGATTTTCGTCTGAAAATTGATTTTTGGGACTTTACCAAAAATGATTCAAAATGTCAATTGGATCGTGCCTCGTGTTGAATAACCAGTTTTTAAACCCTCACAGTGACCAAAATTGCCATTTTTACAGAGTTTTGCTTACTCAGAAGCTTCTATTTTGACCAATTTCAGGCAGAGAAATGACTTTAAACACACTTATTTTAATTGAAAAGGTAATAATTAACATCCAACAGTAATTTGCAGTCAAAAGTTTAAAGGTTAAAATTTCATCAGAATTGACCATTTTGGGAACGTTCGACAGCTCCGCGGTCATCGTTTTTCGTCCGAAAATAGATTTTTGGGACTTTACCAAAAATGATTCAAAATGTCAATTGGATCGTGCCTCATGTTGAATAACCACTTTTTAAACCCTCACAGTGACCAAAATTGCCATTTTTACAGAGTTGTGCTTACTCAGAAGCTTCAATTTTGATCAATTTCAGGCACAGAAATGACTTTAAACACACTTTTTTTAGTTGAAAAGGTAATAATTCACATCCAACAGTAATTTGCAGTCAAAAGATTAAATGTTAAAATTTAATCAGAATTGACCATTTTGGGAACGTTCGACAGCTCCGCGGTCACCGTTTTTCGTCTGAAAATTGATTTTTGGGACTTTACCAAAAATGATTCAAAATGTCAATTGGATCGTGCCTCGTGTTGAATAACCAGTTTTTAAACCCTCACAGTGACCAAAATTGCCATTTTTACAGAGTTTTGCTTACTCAGAAGCTTCAATTTTGACCAATTTCAGGCAGAGAAATGACTTTAAACACACTTATTTTAATTGAAAAGGTAATAATTCACATCCAACAGTAATTTGCAGTCAAAAGTTTAAATGTTAAAATTTCATCAGAATTGACCATTTTGGGAACGTTCGACAGCTCCGCGGTCATCGTTTTTCGTCCGAAAATTGATTTTTGGGACTTTACCAAAAATGATTCAAAATGTCAATTGGATCGTGCCTCATGTTGAATAACCACTTTTTAAACCCTCACAGTGACCAAAATTGCCATTTTTACAGAGTTGTGCTTACTCAGAAGCTTCAATTTTGACCAATTTCAGGCAGAGAAATGACTTTAAACACACTTATTTTAGTTGAAAAAGTAATAATTCATATCCAACAGTAATTTGCAGTCAAAAGATTAAATGTAAAAATTTCATCAGAATTTACCATTTTGGGAACGTTCGACAGCTCCGCGGTCATCGTTTTTTGTCCGAAAATTGATTTTTTGGACTTTACCAAAAATGATTCAAAATGTCAATTGGATCGTGCCTCGTGTTGAATAACCAGTTTTTAAACCCTCACAGTGACCAAAATTGCCATTTTTACTGAGTTTTGCTTGCTCAGAAGCTTCAATTTTGATCAATTTCAGGCACAGAAATGACTTTAAACACACTTTTTTTAGTTGAAAAGGTAATAATTCACATCCAACAATAATTTGCAGTCAAAAGATTAAATGTTAAAATTTAATCAGAATTGACCAGTTTTTGGAACGTTCGACAGCTCCGCGGTCATCGTTTTTCGTCCGAAAATAGATTTTTTGGACTTTACCAAAAATGATTCAAAATGTCAATTGGATCGTGCCTCATGTTGAATAACCACTTTTTAAACCCTCACAGTGACCAAAATTGCCATTTTTACAGAGTTTTGCTTACTCAGAAGCTTCAATTTTGACCAATTTCAGGCAGAGAAATGACTTTAAACACACTTATTTTAGTTGAAAAAGTAATAATTCACATCCAACAGTAATTTGCAGTCAAAAGATTAAATGTTAAAATTTCATCAGAATTGACCATTTGGGGAACGTTCGACAGCTCCGCGGTCATCGTTTTTCGTCCGAAAATTGATTTTTTGGACTTTACCAAAAATGATTCAAAATGTCAATTGGATCGTGCCTCGTGTTGAATAACCAGTTTTTAAACCCTCACAGTGACCAAAATTGACATTTTTACAGAGTTTTGCTTACTCAAAAGCTTCAATTTTGACCAATTTCAGGCAGAGAAATGACTTTAAACACACTTATTTTAGTTGAAAAGGTAATAATTCACATCCAACAGTAATTTGCAGTCAAAAGATTAATTGTTAAAATGTCATCAGAATTGACCATTTTGGGAACGTTCGACAGCTCCGCGGTCATCGTTTTTTGTCCGAAAATTGATTTTTTGGACTTTACCAAAAATGATTCAAAATGTCAATTGGATCGTGCCTCATGTTGAATAACCACTTTTTAAACCCTCACAGTGACCAAAATTGCCATTTTTACAGAGTTTTGCTTACTCAGAAGCTTCCATGTTGACCAATTTCAAGCAGAGAAATGACTTTAAACACACTTATTTTAGTTGAAAAAGTAATAATTCACATCCAACAGTAATTTGCAGTCAAAAGATTAAATGTTAAAATTTCATCAGAATTGACAATTTTGGGAACATTCGACAGCTCCGCGGTCATCGTTTTTCGTCCGAAAATGGATTTTTTGGACTTTCCAAAAATTATTCAAAATGTCAATTGGATCGTGCCTCATGTTGAATAACCACTTTTTAAACCCTCACAGTGACCAAAATTGCCATTTTTACAGAGTTTTGCTTACTCAGAAGCTTCTATTTTGACCAATTTCAGGCAGAGAAATGACTTTAAACACACTTATTTTAATTGAAAAGGTAATAATTCACATCCAACAGTAATTTGCAGTCAAAAGTTTAAATGTTAAAATTTCATCAGAATTGACCATTTTGGGAACGTTCGACAGCTCCGCGGTCATCGTTTTTCGTCCGAAAATTGATTTTTGGGACTTTACCAAAAATGATTCAAAATGTCAATTGGATCGTGCCTCATGTTGAATAACCACTTTTTAAACCCTCACAGTGACCAAAATTGCCATTTTTACAGAGTTGTGCTTACTCAGAAGCTTCAATTTTGACCAATTTCAGGCAGAGAAATGACTTTAAACACACTTATTTTAGTTGAAAAAGTAATAATTCATATCCAACAGTAATTTGCAGTCAAAAGATTAAATGTTAAAATTTCATCAGAATTTACCATTTTGGGAACGTTCGACAGCTCCGCGGTCATCGTTTTTTGTCCGAAAATTTATTTTTTGGACTTTACCAAAAATGATTCAAAATGTCAATTGGATCGTGCCTCATGTTGAATAACCACTTTTTAAACCCTCACAGTGACCAAAATTGCCATTTTTACAGAGTTGTGCTTACTCAGAAGCTTCAATTTTGACCAATTTCAGGCAGAGAAATGACTTTAAACACACTTATTTTAGTTGAAAAAGTAATAATTCATATCCAACAGTAATTTGCAGTCAAAAGATTAAATGTTAAAATTTCATCAGAATTTACCATTTTGGGAACGTTCGACAGCTCCGCGGTCATCGTTTTTTGTCCGAAAATTTATTTTTTGGACTTTACCAAAAATGATTCAAAATGTCAATTGGATCGTGCCTCGTGTTGAATAACCAGTTTTTAAACCCTCACAGTGACCAAAATTGCCATTTTTACAGAGTTTTGCTTACTCAGAAGCTCCAATTTTGATCAATTTCAGGCACAGAAATGACTTTAAACACACTTTTTTTAGTTGAAAAGGTAATATTTCACATCCAACAGTAATTTGCAGTCAAAAGATTAAATGTTAAAATTTAATCAGAATTGACCATTTTGGGAACGTTCGACAGCTCCGCAGTCACCGTTTTTTGTCCGAAAATTGATTTTTGGGACTTTACCAAAAATGATTCAAAATGTCAATTGGATCGTGCCTCGTGTTGAATAACCAGTTTTTAAACCCTCACAGTGACCAAAATTGCCATTTTTACAGAGTTTTGCTTACTCAGAAGCTTCAATTTTGACCAATTTCAGGCAAAGAAATGACTTTAAACACACTTATTTTAGTTGAAAAGGTAATAATTCACATCCAACAGTAATTTGCAGTCAAAAGATTAAATGTTAAAATTTAATCAGAATTGACCATTTTGGGAACGTTCGACAGCTCCGCGGTCATCGTTTTTCGTCCGAAAATTGATTTTTTGGACTTTATCAAAAATGATTCAAAATGTCAATTGGATCGTGCCTCATGTTGAATAACCACTTTTTAAACCCTCACAGTGACCAAAATTGCCATTTTTACAGAGTTTTGCTTACTGAGAAGCTTCAATTTTGACCAATTTCAGGCAGAGAAATGACTTTAAACACACTTATTTTAGTTGAAAAAGTAATAATTCATATCCAACAGTAATTTGCAGTCAAAAGATTAAATGTTAAAATTTCATCAGTATTTACCATTTTGGGAACGTTGGACAGCTCCGCGGTCATCGTTTTTTGTCCGAAAATTGATTTTTTGGACTTTACCAAAAATGATTCAAAATGTCAATTGGATCGTGCCTCGTGTTGAATAACCAGTTTTTAAACCCTCACAGTGACCAAAATTGCCATTTTTACAGAGTTTTGCTTACTCAGAAGCTTCAATTTTGATCAATTTCAGGCACAGAAATGACTTTAAACACACTTTTTTTAGTTGAAAAGGTAATAATTCACATCCAACAGTAATTTGCAGTCAAAAGATTAAATGTTAAAATTTTATCAGAATTGACCATTTTGGGAACGTTCGACAGCTCCGCGGTCACCGTTTTTCGTCCGAAAATTGATTTTTGGGACTTTACCAAAAATGATTCAAAATGTCAATTGGATCGTGCCTCGTGTTGAATAACCAGTTTTTAAACCCTCACAGTGACCAAAATTGCCATTTTTACAGAGTTTTGCTTACTCAGAAGCTTCAATTTTGACCAATTTCAGGCACAGAAATGACTTTAAACACACTTATTTTAGTTGAAAAGGTAATAATTCACATCCAACAGTAATTTGCAGTCAAAAGATTAAATGTTAAAATGTTATCAGAATTGACCATTTTGGGAACGTTCGACAGCTCCGCGGTCATCGTTTTTCATCCGAAAATTGATTTTTTGGACTTTACCAAAAATGATTCAAAATGTCAATTGGATCGTGCCTCATGTTGAATAACCACTTTTTAAACCCTCACAGTGACCAAAATTGCCATTTTTACAGAGTTTTGCTTACTGAGAAGCTTCAATTTTGACCAATTTCAGGCAGAGAAATGACTTTAAACGCACTTATTTTAGTTGAAAAAGTAATAGTTCATATCCAACAGTAATTTGCAGTCAAAAGATTAAATGTTAAAATTTCATCAGAATTGACCATTTTGGGAACGTTCGACAGCTCCGCGGTCATCGTTTTTTGTCCGAAAACAGATTTTTGGGACTTTACCAAAAATGATTCAAAATATCAATTGGATCGTGCCTCATGTTGAATAACCACTTTTTAAACCCTCACAGTGACCAAAATTGCCATTTTTACAGAGTTTTGCTTACTCAGAAGCTTCAATTTTGACCAATTTCAGGCAGAGAAATGACTTTAAACACACTTATTTTAATTGAAAAGGTAATAATTCACATCCAACAGTAATTTGCAGTCAAAAGTTTAAATGTTAAAATTTCATCAGAATTGACCATTTTGGGAACGTTCGACAGCTCCGCGGTCATCGTTTTTCGTCCGAAAATTGATTTTTGGGACTTTACCAAAAATGATTCAAAATGTCAATTGGATCGTGCCTCATGTTGAATAACCACTTTTTAAACCCTCACAGTGACCAAAATTGCCATTTTTACAGAGTTGTGCTTACTCAGAAGCTTCAATTTTGACCAATTTCAGGCAGAGAAATGACTTTAAACACACTTATTTTAGTTGAAAAAGTAATAATTCATATCCAACAGTAATTTGCAGTCAAAAGATTAAATGTTAAAATTTCATCAGAATTTACCATTTGGGAACGTTCGACAGCTCCGCGGTCATCGTTTTTCGTCTGAAAATTGATTTTTTGGACTTTACCAAAAATGATTCAAAATGTCAATTGAATCGTGCCTCATGTTGAATAACCACTTTTTAAACCATCACAGTGACCAAAATTGCCATTTTTACAGTTTTGCTTACTCAGAAGCTTCAATTTTGATCAATTTCAGGCACAAAAATGACTTTAAACACACTTTTTTTAGTTGAAAAGGTAACAATTCACATCCAACAGTAATTTGCAGTCAAAAGATTAAATGTTAACATTTCATCAGAATTGACCATTTTGGGAACATTCGACAGGTCCGCGGTCACCGATTTTCGTCTGAAAATTGATTTTTGGGACTTTACCAAAAATGATTCAAAATGTCAATTGGATCGTGCCTCGTGTTGAATAACCAGTTTTTAAACCCTCACAGTGACCAAAATTGCCATTTTTACAGAGTTTTGCTTACTCAGAAGCTTCTATTTTGACCAATTTCAGGCAGAGAAATGACTTTAAACACACTTATTTTAATTGAAAAGGTAATAATTAACATCCAACAGTAATTTGCAGTCAAAAGTTTAAAGGTTAAAATTTCATCAGAATTGACCATTTTGGGAACGTTCGACAGCTCCGCGGTCATCGTTTTTCGTCCGAAAATAGATTTTTGGGACTTTACCAAAAATGATTCAAAATGTCAATTGGATCGTGCCTCATGTTGAATAACCACTTTTTAAACCCTCACAGTGACCAAAATTGCCATTTTTACAGAGTTGTGCTTACTCAGAAGCTTCAATTTTGATCAATTTCAGGCACAGAAATGACTTTAAACACACTTTTTTTAGTTGAAAAGGTAATAATTCACATCCAACAGTAATTTGCAGTCAAAAGATTAAATGTTAAAATTTAATCAGAATTGACCATTTTGGGAACGTTCGACAGCTCCGCGGTCACCGTTTTTCGTCTGAAAATTGATTTTTGGGACTTTACCAAAAATGATTCAAAATGTCAATTGGATCGTGCCTCGTGTTGAATAACCAGTTTTTAAACCCTCACAGTGACCAAAATTGCCATTTTTACAGAGTTTTGCTTACTCAGAAGCTTCAATTTTGACCAATTTCAGGCAGAGAAATGACTTTAAACACACTTATTTTAATTGAAAAGGTAATAATTCACATCCAACAGTAATTTGCAGTCAAAAGTTTAAATGTTAAAATTTCATCAGAATTGACCATTTTGGGAACGTTCGACAGCTCCGCGGTCATCGTTTTTCGTCCGAAAATTGATTTTTGGGACTTTACCAAAAATGATTCAAAATGTCAATTGGATCGTGCCTCATGTTGAATAACCACTTTTTAAACCCTCACAGTGACCAAAATTGCCATTTTTACAGAGTTGTGCTTACTCAGAAGCTTCAATTTTGACCAATTTCAGGCAGAGAAATGACTTTAAACACACTTATTTTAGTTGAAAAAGTAATAATTCATATCCAACAGTAATTTGCAGTCAAAAGATTAAATGTAAAAATTTCATCAGAATTTACCATTTTGGGAACGTTCGACAGCTCCGCGGTCATCGTTTTTTGTCCGAAAATTGATTTTTTGGACTTTACCAAAAATGATTCAAAATGTCAATTGGATCGTGCCTCGTGTTGAATAACCAGTTTTTAAACCCTCACAGTGACCAAAATTGCCATTTTTACTGAGTTTTGCTTGCTCAGAAGCTTCAATTTTGATCAATTTCAGGCACAGAAATGACTTTAAACACACTTTTTTTAGTTGAAAAGGTAATAATTCACATCCAACAATAATTTGCAGTCAAAAGATTAAATGTTAAAATTTAATCAGAATTGACCAGTTTTTGGAACGTTCGACAGCTCCGCGGTCATCGTTTTTCGTCCGAAAATAGATTTTTTGGACTTTACCAAAAATGATTCAAAATGTCAATTGGATCGTGCCTCATGTTGAATAACCACTTTTTAAACCCTCACAGTGACCAAAATTGCCATTTTTACAGAGTTTTGCTTACTCAGAAGCTTCAATTTTGACCAATTTCAGGCAGAGAAATGACTTTAAACACACTTATTTTAGTTGAAAAAGTAATAATTCACATCCAACAGTAATTTGCAGTCAAAAGATTAAATGTTAAAATTTCATCAGAATTGACCATTTGGGGAACGTTCGACAGCTCCGCGGTCATCGTTTTTCGTCCGAAAATTGATTTTTTGGACTTTACCAAAAATGATTCAAAATGTCAATTGGATCGTGCCTCGTGTTGAATAACCAGTTTTTAAACCCTCACAGTGACCAAAATTGACATTTTTACAGAGTTTTGCTTACTCAAAAGCTTCAATTTTGACCAATTTCAGGCAGAGAAATGACTTTAAACACACTTATTTTAGTTGAAAAGGTAATAATTCACATCCAACAGTAATTTGCAGTCAAAAGATTAATTGTTAAAATGTCATCAGAATTGACCATTTTGGGAACGTTCGACAGCTCCGCGGTCATCGTTTTTTGTCCGAAAATTGATTTTTTGGACTTTACCAAAAATGATTCAAAATGTCAATTGGATCGTGCCTCATGTTGAATAACCACTTTTTAAACCCTCACAGTGACCAAAATTGCCATTTTTACAGAGTTTTGCTTACTCAGAAGCTTCCATGTTGACCAATTTCAAGCAGAGAAATGACTTTAAACACACTTATTTTAGTTGAAAAAGTAATAATTCACATCCAACAGTAATTTGCAGTCAAAAGATTAAATGTTAAAATTTCATCAGAATTGACAATTTTGGGAACATTCGACAGCTCCGCGGTCATCGTTTTTCGTCCGAAAATGGATTTTTTGGACTTTCCAAAAATTATTCAAAATGTCAATTGGATCGTGCCTCATGTTGAATAACCACTTTTTAAACCCTCACAGTGACCAAAATTGCCATTTTTACAGAGTTTTGCTTACTCAGAAGCTTCTATTTTGACCAATTTCAGGCAGAGAAATGACTTTAAACACACTTATTTTAATTGAAAAGGTAATAATTCACATCCAACAGTAATTTGCAGTCAAAAGTTTAAATGTTAAAATTTCATCAGAATTGACCATTTTGGGAACGTTCGACAGCTCCGCGGTCATCGTTTTTCGTCCGAAAATTGATTTTTGGGACTTTACCAAAAATGATTCAAAATGTCAATTGGATCGTGCCTCATGTTGAATAACCACTTTTTAAACCCTCACAGTGACCAAAATTGCCATTTTTACAGAGTTGTGCTTACTCAGAAGCTTCAATTTTGACCAATTTCAGGCAGAGAAATGACTTTAAACACACTTATTTTAGTTGAAAAAGTAATAATTCATATCCAACAGTAATTTGCAGTCAAAAGATTAAATGTTAAAATTTCATCAGAATTTACCATTTTGGGAACGTTCGACAGCTCCGCGGTCATCGTTTTTTGTCCGAAAATTTATTTTTTGGACTTTACCAAAAATGATTCAAAATGTCAATTGGATCGTGCCTCGTGTTGAATAACCAGTTTTTAAACCCTCACAGTGACCAAAATTGCCATTTTTACAGAGTTTTGCTTACTCAGAAGCTCCAATTTTGATCAATTTCAGGCACAGAAATGACTTTAAACACACTTTTTTTAGTTGAAAAGGTAATATTTCACATCCAACAGTAATTTGCAGTCAAAAGATTAAATGTTAAAATTTAATCAGAATTGACCATTTTGGGAACGTTCGACAGCTCCGCGGTCACCGTTTTTTGTCCGAAAATTGATTTTTGGGACTTTACCAAAAATGATTCAAAATGTCAATTGGATCGTGCCTCGTGTTGAATAACCAGTTTTTAAACCCTCACAGTGACCAAAATTGACATTTTTACAGAGTTTTGCTTACTCAAAAGCTTCAATTTTGACCAATTTCAGGCAGAGAAATGACTTTAAACACACTTATTTTAGTTGAAAAGGTAATATTTCACATCCAACAGTAATTTGCAGTCAAAAGATTAATTGTTAAAATGTCATCAGAATTGACCATTTTGGGAACGTTCGACAGCTCCGCGGTCATCGTTTTTTGTCCGAAAATTGATTTTTTGGACTTTACCAAAAATGATTCAAAATGTCAATTGGATCGTGCCTCATGTTGAATAACCACTTTTTAAACCCTCACAGTGACCAAAATTGCCATTTTTACAGAGTTTTGCTTACTCAGAAGCTTCCATGTTGACCAATTTCAAGCAGAGAAATGACTTTAAACACACTTATTTTAGTTGAAAAAGTAATAATTCACATCCAACAGTAATTTGCAGTCAAAAGATTAAATGTTAAAATTTCATCAGAATTGACAATTTTGGGAACATTCGACAGCTCCGCGGTCATCGTTTTTCGTCCGAAAATGGATTTTTTGGACTTTCCAAAAATTATTCAAAATGTCAATTGGATCGTGCCTCATGTTGAATAACCACTTTTTAAACCCTCACAGTGACCAAAATTGCCATTTTTACAGAGTTGTGCTTACTCAGAAGCTTCAATTTTGACCAATTTCAGGCAGAGAAATGACTTTAAACACACTTATTTTAGTTGAAAAAGTAATAATTCATATCCAACAGTAATTTGCAGTGAAAAGATTAAATGTTAAAATTTCATCAGAATTTACCATTTTGGGAACGTTCGACAGCTCCGCGGTCATCGTTTTTTGTCCGAAAATTTATTTTTTGGACTTTACCAAAAATGATTCAAAATGTCAATTGGATCGTGCCTCGTGTTGAATAACCAGTTTTTAAACCCTCACAGTGACCAAAATTGCCATTTTTACAGAGTTTTGCTTACTCAGAAGCTCCAATTTTGATCAATTTCAGGCACAGAAATGACTTTAAACACACTTTTTTTAGTTGAAAAGGTAATATTTCACATCCAACAGTAATTTGCAGTCAAAAGATTAAATGTTAAAATTTAATCAGAATTGACCATTTTGGGAACGTTCGACAGCTCCGCGGTCACCGTTTTTTGTCCGAAAATTGATTTTTGGGACTTTACCAAAAATGATTCAAAATGTCAATTGGATCGTGCCTCGTGTTGAATAACCAGTTTTTAAACCCTCACAGTGACCAAAATTGCCATTTTTACAGAGTTTTGCTTACTCAGAAGCTTCAATTTTGACCAATTTCAGGCACAGAAATGACTTTAAACACACTTATTTTAGTTGAAAAGGTAATAATTCACATCCAACAGTAATTTGCAGTCAAAAGATTAAATGTTAAAATTTAATCAGAATTGACCATTTTGGGAACGTTCGACAGCTCCGCGGTCATCGTTTTTCGTCCGAAAATTGATTTTTTGGACTTTATCAAAAATGATTCAAAATGTCAATTGGATCGTGCCTCATGTTGAATAACCACTTTTTAAACCCTCACAGTGACCAAAATTGCCATTTTTACAGAGTTTTGCTTACTGAGAAGCTTCAATTTTGACCAATGTCAGGCAGAGAAATGACTTTAAACACACTTATTTTAGTTGAAAAAGTAATAATTCATATCCAACAGTAATTTGCAGTCAAAAGATTAAATGTTAAAATTTCATCAGTATTTACCATTTTGGGAACGTTCGACAGCTCCGCGGTCATCGTTTTTTGTCCGAAAATTTATTTTTTGGACTTTACCAAAAATGATTCAAAATGTCAATTGGATCGTGCCTCGTGTTGAATAACCAGTTTTTAAACCCTCACAGTGACCAAAATTGCCATTTTTACAGAGTTTTGCTTACTCAGAAGCTTCAATTTTGATCAATTTCAGGCACAGAAATGACTTTAAACACACTTTTTTTAGTTGAAAAGGTAATATTTCACATCCAACAGTAATTTGCAGTCAAAAGATTAAATGTTAAAATTTAATCAGAATTGACCATTTTGGGAACGTTCGGTCACCGTTTTTTGTCCGAAAATTGATTTTTGGGACTTTACCAAAAATGATTCAAAATGTCAATTGGATCGTGCCTCGTGTTGAATAACCAGTTTTTAAACCCTCACAGTGACCAAAATTGCCATTTTTACAGAGTTTTGCTTACTCAGAAGCTTCAATTTTGACCAATTTCAGGCACAGAAATGACTTTAAACACACTTATTTTAGTTGAAAAGGTAATAATTCACATCCAACAGTAATTTGCAGTCAAAAGATTAAATGTTAAAATTTAATCAGAATTGACCATTTTGGGAACGTTCGACAGCTCCGCGGTCATCGTTTTTCGTCCGAAAATTGATTTTTTGGACTTTACCAAAAATGATTCAAAATGTCAATTGGATCGTGCCTCATGTTGAATAACCACTTTTTAAACCCTCACAGTGACCAAAATTGCCATTTTTACAGAGTTTTGCTTACTGAGAAGCTTCAATTTTGACCAATTTCAGGCACAGAAATGACTTTAAACACACTTATTTTAGTTGAAAAAGTAATAATTCACATCCAACAGTAATTTGCAGTCAAAAGATTAAATGTTAAAATTTTATCAGAATTGACCATTTTGGGAACGTTCGACAGCTCCGCGGTCATCGTTTTTTGTCCGAAAATAGATTTTTGGGACTTTACCAAAAATGATTCAAAATATCAATTGGATCGTGCCTCATGTTGAATAACCACTTTTTAAACCCTCACAGTGACCAAAATTGCCATTTTTACAGAGTTTTGCTTACTCAGAAGCTTCAATTTTGACCAATTTCAGGCAGAGAAATGACTTTAAACACACTTATTTTAATTGAAAAGGTAATAATTCACATCCAACAGTAATTTGCAGTCAAAAGTTTAAATGTTAAAATTTCATCAGAATTGACCATTTTGGGAACGTTCGACAGCTCCGCGGTCATCGTTTTTCGTCCGAAAATTGATTTTTGGGACTTTACCAAAAATGATTCAAAATGTCAATTGGATCGTGCCTTATGTTGAATAACCACTTTTTAAACCCTCACAGTGAGCAAAATTGCAATTTTTACAGAGTTGTGCTTACTCAGAAGCTTCAATTTTGACCAATTTCAGGCAGAGAAATGACTTTAAACACACTTATTTTAGTTGAAAAAGTAATAATTCATATCCAACAGTAATTTGCAGTCAAAAGATTAAATGTTAAAATTTCATCAGAATTTACCATTTTGGGAACGTTCGACAGCTCCGCGGTCATCGTTTTTTGTCCGAAAATTTATTTTTTGGACTTTACCAAAAATGATTCAAAATGTCAATTGGATCGTGCCTCGTGTTGAATAACCAGTTTTTAAACCCTCACAGTGACCAAAATTGCCATTTTTACAGAGTTTTGCTTACTCAGAAGCTCCAATTTTGATCAATTTCAGGCACAGAAATGACTTTAAACACACTTTTTTTAGTTGAAAAGGTAATATTTCACATCCAACAGTAATTTGCAGTCAAAAGATTAAATGTTAAAATTTAATCAGAATTGACCATTTTGGGAACGTTCGACAGCTCCGCGGTCACCGTTTTTTGTCCGAAAATTGATTTTTGGGACTTTACCAAAAATGATTCAAAATGTCAATTGGATCGTGCCTCGTGTTGAATAACCAGTTTTTAAACCCTCACAGTGACCAAAATTGACATTTTTACAGAGTTTTGCTTACTCAAAAGCTTCAATTTTGACCAATTTCAGGCAGAGAAATGACTTTAAACACACTTATTTTAGTTGAAAAGGTAATAATTCACATCCAACAGTAATTTGCAGTCAAAAGATTAATTGTTAAAATGTCATCAGAATTGACCATTTTGGGAACGTTCGACAGCTCCGCGGTCATCGTTTTTTGTCCGAAAATTGATTTTTTGGACTTTACCAAAAATGATTCAAAATGTCAATTGGATCGTGCCTCATGTTGAATAACCACTTTTTAAACCCTCACAGTGACCAAAATTGCCATTTTTACAGAGTTTTGCTTACTCAGAAGCTTCCATGTTGACCAATTTCAAGCAGAGAAATGACTTTAAACACACTTATTTTAGTTGAAAAAGTAATAATTCACATCCAACAGTAATTTGCAGTCAAAAGATTAAATGTTAAAATTTCATCAGAATTGACAATTTTGGGAACATTCGACAGCTCCGCGGTCATCGTTTTTCGTCCGAAAATGGATTTTTTGGACTTTCCAAAAATTATTCAAAATGTCAATTGGATCGTGCCTCATGTTGAATAACCACTTTTTAAACCCTCACAGTGACCAAAATTGCCATTTTTACAGAGTTTTGCTTACTCAGAAGCTTCTATTTTGACCAATTTCAGGCAGAGAAATGACTTTAAACACACTTATTTTAATTGAAAAGGTAATAATTCACATCCAACAGTAATTTGCAGTCAAAAGTTTAAATGTTAAAATTTCATCAGAATTGACCATTTTGGGAACGTTCGACAGCTCCGCGGTCATCGTTTTTCGTCCGAAAATTGATTTTTGGGACTTTACCAAAAATGATTCAAAATGTCAATTGGATCGTGCCTCATGTTGAATAACCACTTTTTAAACCCTCACAGTGACCAAAATTGCCATTTTTACAGAGTTGTGCTTACTCAGAAGCTTCAATTTTGACCAATTTCAGGCAGAGAAATGACTTTAAACACACTTATTTTAGTTGAAAAAGTAATAATTCATATCCAACAGTAATTTGCAGTCAAAAGATTAAATGTTAAAATTTCATCAGAATTTACCATTTTGGGAACGTTCGACAGCTCCGCGGTCATCGTTTTTTGTCCGAAAATTTATTTTTTGGACTTTACCAAAAATGATTCAAAATGTCAATTGGATCGTGCCTCGTGTTGAATAACCAGTTTTTAAACCCTCACAGTGACCAAAATTGCCATTTTTACAGAGTTTTGCTTACTCAGAAGCTCCAATTTTGATCAATTTCAGGCACAGAAATGACTTTAAACACACTTTTTTTAGTTGAAAAGGTAATATTTCACATCCAACAGTAATTTGCAGTCAAAAGATTAAATGTTAAAATTTAATCAGAATTGACCATTTTGGGAACGTTCGACAGCTCCGCGGTCACCGTTTTTTGTCCGAAAATTGATTTTTGGGACTTTACCAAAAATGATTCAAAATGTCAATTGGATCGTGCCTCGTGTTGAATAACCAGTTTTTAAACCCTCACAGTGACCAAAATTGCCATTTTTACAGAGTTTTGCTTACTCAGAAGCTTCAATTTTGACCAATTTCAGGCACAGAAATGACTTTAAACACACTTATTTTAGTTGAAAAGGTAATAATTCACATCCAACAGTAATTTGCAGTCAAAAGATTAAATGTTAAAATTTAATCAGAATTGACCATTTTGGGAACGTTCGACAGCTCCGCGGTCATCGTTTTTCGTCCGAAAATTGATTTTTTGGACTTTATCAAAAATGATTCAAAATGTCAATTGGATCGTGCCTCATGTTGAATAACCACTTTTTAAACCCTCACAGTGACCAAAATTGCCATTTTTACAGAGTTTTGCTTACTGAGAAGCTTCAATTTTGACCAATTTCAGGCAGAGAAATGACTTTAAACACACTTATTTTAGTTGAAAAAGTAATAATTCATATCCAACAGTAATTTGCAGTCAAAAGATTAAATGTTAAAATTTCATCAGTATTTACCATTTTGGGAACGTTCGACAGCTCCGCGGTCATCGTTTTTTGTCCGAAAATTTATTTTTTGGACTTTACCAAAAATGATTCAAAATGTCAATTGGATCGTGCCTCGTGTTGAATAACCAGTTTTTAAACCCTCACAGTGACCAAAATTGCCATTTTTACAGAGTTTTGCTTACTCAGAAGCTTCAATTTTGATCAATTTCAGGCACAGAAATGACTTTAAACACACTTTTTTTAGTTGAAAAGGTAATATTTCACATCCAACAGTAATTTGCAGTCAAAAGATTAAATGTTAAAATTTAATCAGAATTGACCATTTTGGGAACGTTCGGTCACCGTTTTTTGTCCGAAAATTGATTTTTGGGACTTTACCAAAAATGATTCAAAATGTCAATTGGATCGTGCCTCATGTTGAATAACCACTTTTTAAACCCTCACAGTGACCAAAATTGCCATTTTTACAGAGTTTTGCTTACTCAGAAGCTTCTATTTTGACCAATTTCAGGCAGAGAAATGACTTTAAACACACTTATTTTAATTGAAAAGGTAATAATTCACATCCAACAGTAATTTGCAGTCAAAAGTTTAAATGTTAAAATTTCATCAGAATTGACCATTTTGGGAACGTTCGACAGCTCCGCGGTCATCGTTTTTCGTCCGAAAATTGATTTTTGGGACTTTACCAAAAATGATTCAAAATGTCAATTGGATCGTGCCTCATGTTGAATAACCACTTTTTAAACCCTTACAGTGACCAAAATTGCCATTTTTACAGAGTTGTGCTTACTCAGAAGCTTCAATTTTGACCAATTTCAGGCAGAGAAATGACTTTAAACACACTTATTTTAGTTGAAAAAGTAATAATTCATATCCAACAGTAATTTGCAGTCAAAAGATTAAATGTTAAAATTTCATCAGAATTTACCATTTTGGGAACGTTCGACAGCTCCGCGGTCATCGTTTTTTGTCCGAAAATTTATTTTTTGGACTTTACCAAAAATGATTCAAAATGTCAATTGGATCGTGCCTCGTGTTGAATAACCAGTTTTTAAACCCTCACAGTGACCAAAATTGCCATTTTTACAGAGTTTTGCTTACTCAGAAGCTCCAATTTTGATCAATTTCAGGCACAGAAATGACTTTAAACACACTTTTTTTAGTTGAAAAGGTAATATTTCACATCCAACAGTAATTTGCAGTCAAAAGATTAAATGTTAAAATTTAATCAGAATTGACCATTTTGGGAACGTTCGACAGCTCCGCGGTCACCGTTTTTTGTCCGAAAATTGATTTTTGGGACTTTACCAAAAATGATTCAAAATGTCAATTGGATCGTGCCTCGTGTTGAATAACCAGTTTTTAAACCCTCACAGTGACCAAAATTGACATTTTTACAGAGTTTTGCTTACTCAAAAGCTTCAATTTTGACCAATTTCAGGCAGAGAAATGACTTTAAACACACTTATTTTAGTTGAAAAGGTAATAATTCACATCCAACAGTAATTTGCAGTCAAAAGATTAATTGTTAAAATGTCATCAGAATTGACCATTTTGGGAACGTTCGACAGCTCCGCGGTCATCGTTTTTTGTCCGAAAATTGATTTTTTGGACTTTACCAAAAATGATTCAAAATGTCAATTGGATCGTGCCTCATGTTGAATAACCACTTTTTAAACCCTCACAGTGACCAAAATTGCCATTTTTACAGAGTTTTGCTTACTCAGAAGCTTCCATGTTGACCAATTTCAAGCAGAGAAATGACTTTAAACACACTTATTTTAGTTGAAAAAGTAATAATTCACATCCAACAGTAATTTGCAGTCAAAAGATTAAATGTTAAAATTTCATCAGAATTGACAATTTTGGGAACATTCGACAGCTCCGCGGTCATCGTTTTTCGTCCGAAAATGGATTTTTTGGACTTTCCAAAAATTATTCAAAATGTCAATTGGATCGTGCCTCATGTTGAATAACCACTTTTTAAACCCTCACAGTGACCAAAATTGCCATTTTTACAGAGTTTTGCTTACTCAGAAGCTTCTATTTTGACCAATTTCAGGCAGAGAAATGACTTTAAACACACTTATTTTAATTGAAAAGGTAATAATTCACATCCAACAGTAATTTGCAGTCAAAAGTTTAAATGTTAAAATTTCATCAGAATTGACCATTTTGGGAACGTTCGACAGCTCCGCGGTCATCGTTTTTCGTCCGAAAATTGATTTTTGGGACTTTACCAAAAATGATTCAAAATGTCAATTGGATCGTGCCTCATGTTGAATAACCACTTTTTAAACCCTCACAGTGACCAAAATTGCCATTTTTACAGAGTTGTGCTTACTCAGAAGCTTCAATTTTGACCAATTTCAGGCAGAGAAATGACTTTAAACACACTTATTTTAGTTGAAAAAGTAATAATTCATATCCAACAGTAATTTGCAGTCAAAAGATTAAATGTTAAAATTTCATCAGAATTTACCATTTTGGGAACGTTCGACAGCTCCGCGGTCATCGTTTTTTGTCCGAAAATTTATTTTTTGGACTTTACCAAAAATGATTCAAAATGTCAATTGGATCGTGCCTCGTGTTGAATAACCAGTTTTTAAACCCTCACAGTGACCAAAATTGCCATTTTTACAGAGTTTTGCTTACTCAGAAGCTCCAATTTTGATCAATTTCAGGCACAGAAATGACTTTAAACACACTTTTTTTAGTTGAAAAGGTAATATTTCACATCCAACAGTAATTTGCAGTCAAAAGATTAAATGTTAAAATTTAATCAGAATTGACCATTTTGGGAACGTTCGACAGCTCCGCGGTCACCGTTTTTTGTCCGAAAATTGATTTTTGGGACTTTACCAAAAATGATTCAAAATGTCAATTGGATCGTGCCTCGTGTTGAATAACCAGTTTTTAAACCCTCACAGTGACCAAAATTGACATTTTTACAGAGTTTTGCTTACTCAAAAGCTTCAATTTTGACCAATTTCAGGCAGAGAAATGACTTTAAACACACTTATTTTAGTTGAAAAGGTAATAATTCACATCCAACAGTAATTTGCAGTCAAAAGATTAATTGTTAAAATGTCATCAGAATTGACCATTTTGGGAACGTTCGACAGCTCCGCGGTCATCGTTTTTTGTCCGAAAATTGATTTTTTGGACTTTACCAAAAATGATTCAAAATGTCAATTGGATCGTGCCTCATGTTGAATAACCACTTTTTAAACCCTCACAGTGACCAAAATTGCCATTTTTACAGAGTTTTGCTTACTCAGAAGCTTCCATGTTGACCAATTTCAAGCAGAGAAATGACTTTAAACACACTTATTTTAGTTGAAAAAGTAATAATTCACATCCAACAGTAATTTGCAGTCAAAAGATTAAATGTTAAAATTTCATCAGAATTGACAATTTTGGGAACATTCGACAGCTCCGCGGTCATCGTTTTTCGTCCGAAAATGGATTTTTTGGACTTTCCAAAAATTATTCAAAATGTCAATTGGATCGTGCCTCATGTTGAATAACCACTTTTTAAACCCTCACAGTGACCAAAATTGCCATTTTTACAGAGTTTTGCTTACTCAGAAGCTTCTATTTTGACCAATTTCAGGCAGAGAAATGACTTTAAACACACTTATTTTAATTGAAAAGGTAATAATTCACATCCAACAGTAATTTGCAGTCAAAAGTTTAAATGTTAAAATTTCATCAGAATTGACCATTTTGGGAACGTTCGACAGCTCCGCGGTCATCGTTTTTCGTCCGAAAATTGATTTTTGGGACTTTACCAAAAATGATTCAAAATGTCAATTGGATCGTGCCTCATGTTGAATAACCACTTTTTAAACCCTCACAGTGACCAAAATTGCCATTTTTACAGAGTTGTGCTTACTCAGAAGCTTCAATTTTGACCAATTTCAGGCAGAGAAATGACTTTAAACACACTTATTTTAGTTGAAAAAGTAATAATTCATATCCAACAGTAATTTGCAGTCAAAAGATTAAATGTTAAAATTTCATCAGAATTTACCATTTTGGGAACGTTCGACAGCTCCGCGGTCATCGTTTTTTGTCCGAAAATTTATTTTTTGGACTTTACCAAAAATGATTCAAAATGTCAATTGGATCGTGCCTCGTGTTGAATAACCAGTTTTTAAACCCTCACAGTGACCAAAATTGCCATTTTTACAGAGTTTTGCTTACTCAGAAGCTCCAATTTTGATCAATTTCAGGCACAGAAATGACTTTAAACACACTTTTTTTAGTTGAAAAGGTAATATTTCACATCCAACAGTAATTTGCAGTCAAAAGATTAAATGTTAAAATTTAATCAGAATTGACCATTTTGGGAACGTTCGACAGCTCCGCGGTCACCGTTTTTTGTCCGAAAATTGATTTTTGGGACTTTACCAAAAATGATTCAAAATGTCAATTGGATCGTGCCTCGTGTTGAATAACCAGTTTTTAAACCCTCACAGTGACCAAAATTGCCATTTTTACAGAGTTTTGCTTACTCAGAAGCTTCAATTTTGACCAATTTCAGGCACAGAAATGACTTTAAACACACTTATTTTAGTTGAAAAGGTAATAATTCACATCCAACAGTAATTTGCAGTCAAAAGATTAAATGTTAAAATTTAATCAGAATTGACCATTTTGGGAACGTTCGACAGCTCCGCGGTCATCGTTTTTCGTCCGAAAATTGATTTTTTGGACTTTATCAAAAATGATTCAAAATGTCAATTGGATCGTGCCTCATGTTGAATAACCACTTTTTAAACCCTCACAGTGACCAAAATTGCCATTTTTACAGAGTTTTGCTTACTGAGAAGCTTCAATTTTGACCAATGTCAGGCAGAGAAATGACTTTAAACACACTTATTTTAGTTGAAAAAGTAATAATTCATATCCAACAGTAATTTGCAGTCAAAAGATTAAATGTTAAAATTTCATCAGTATTTACCATTTTGGGAACGTTCGACAGCTCCGCGGTCATCGTTTTTTGTCCGAAAATTTATTTTTGGGACTTTACCAAAAATGATTCAAAATGTCAATTGGATCGTGCCTCGTGTTGAATAACCAGTTTTTAAACCCTCACAGTGACCAAAATTGCCATTTTTACAGAGTTTTGCTTACTCAGAAGCTTCAATTTTGATCAATTTCAGGCACAGAAATGACTTTAAACACACTTTTTTTAGTTGAAAAGGTAATATTTCACATCCAACAGTAATTTGCAGTCAAAAGATTAAATGTTAAAATTTAATCAGAATTGACCATTTTGGGAACGTTCGGTCACCGTTTTTTGTCCGAAAATTGATTTTTGGGACTTTACCAAAAATGATTCAAAATGTCAATTGGATCGTGCCTCGTGTTGAATAACCAGTTTTTAAACCCTCACAGTGACCAAAATTGCCATTTTTACAGAGTTTTGCTTACTCAGAAGCTTCAATTTTGACCAATTTCAGGCACAGAAATGACTTTAAACACACTTATTTTAGTTGAAAAGGTAATAATTCACATCCAACAGTAATTTGCAGTCAAAAGATTAAATGTTAAAATTTAATCAGAATTGACCATTTTGGGAACGTTCGACAGCTCCGCGGTCATCGTTTTTCGTCCGAAAATTGATTTTTTGGACTTTACCAAAAATGATTCAAAATGTCAATTGGATCGTGCCTCATGTTGAATAACCACTTTTTAAACCCTCACAGTGACCAAAATTGCCATTTTTACAGAGTTTTGCTTACTGAGAAGCTTCAATTTTGACCAATTTCAGGCACAGAAATGACTTTAAACACACTTATTTTAGTTGAAAAAGTAATAATTCACATCCAACAGTAATTTGCAGTCAAAAGATTAAATGTTAAAATTTTATCAGAATTGACCATTTTGGGAACGTTCGACAGCTCCGCGGTCATCGTTTTTTGTCCGAAAATAGATTTTTGGGACTTTACCAAAAATGATTCAAAATATCAATTGGATCGTGCCTCATGTTGAATAACAACTTTTTAAACCCTCACAGTGACCAAAATTGCCATTTTTACAGAGTTTTGCTTACTCAGAAGCTTCAATTTTGACCAATTTCAGGCAGAGAAATGACTTTAAACACACTTATTTTAATTGAAAAGGTAATAATTCACATCCAACAGTAATTTGCAGTCAAAAGTTTAAATGTTAAAATTTCATCAGAATTGACCATTTTGGGAACGTTCGACAGCTCCGCGGTCATCGTTTTTCGTCCGAAAATTGATTTTTGGGACTTTACCAAAAATGATTCAAAATGTCAATTGGATCGTGCCTTATGTTGAATAACCACTTTTTAAACCCTCACAGTGAGCAAAATTGCAATTTTTACAGAGTTGTGCTTACTCAGAAGCTTCAATTTTGACCAATTTCAGGCAGAGAAATGACTTTAAACACACTTATTTTAGTTGAAAAAGTAATAATTCATATCCAACAGTAATTTGCAGTCAAAAGATTAAATGTTAAAATTTCATCAGAATTTACCATTTTGGGAACGTTCGACAGCTCCGCGGTCATCGTTTTTTGTCCGAAAATTTATTTTTTGGACTTTACCAAAAATGATTCAAAATGTCAATTGGATCGTGCCTCGTGTTGAATAACCAGTTTTTAAACCCTCACAGTGACCAAAATTGCCATTTTTACAGAGTTTTGCTTACTCAGAAGCTCCAATTTTGATCAATTTCAGGCACAGAAATGACTTTAAACACACTTTTTTTAGTTGAAAAGGTAATATTTCACATCCAACAGTAATTTGCAGTCAAAAGATTAAATGTTAAAATTTAATCAGAATTGACCATTTTGGGAACGTTCGACAGCTCCGCGGTCACCGTTTTTTGTCCGAAAATTGATTTTTGGGACTTTACCAAAAATGATTCAAAATGTCAATTGGATCGTGCCTCGTGTTGAATAACCAGTTTTTAAACCCTCACAGTGACCAAAATTGACATTTTTACAGAGTTTTGCTTACTCAAAAGCTTCAATTTTGACCAATTTCAGGCAGAGAAATGACTTTAAACACACTTATTTTAGTTGAAAAGGTAATAATTCACATCCAACAGTAATTTGCAGTCAAAAGATTAATTGTTAAAATGTCATCAGAATTGACCATTTTGGGAACGTTCGACAGCTCCGCGGTCATCGTTTTTTGTCCGAAAATTGATTTTTTGGACTTTACCAAAAATGATTCAAAATGTCAATTGGATCGTGCCTCATGTTGAATAACCACTTTTTAAACCCTCACAGTGACCAAAATTGCCATTTTTACAGAGTTTTGCTTACTCAGAAGCTTCCATGTTGACCAATTTCAAGCAGAGAAATGACTTTAAACACACTTATTTTAGTTGAAAAAGTAATAATTCACATCCAACAGTAATTTGCAGTCAAAAGATTAAATGTTAAAATTTCATCAGAATTGACAATTTTGGGAACATTCGACAGCTCCGCGGTCATCGTTTTTCGTCCGAAAATGGATTTTTTGGACTTTCCAAAAATTATTCAAAATGTCAATTGGATCGTGCCTCATGTTGAATAACCACTTTTTAAACCCTCACAGTGACCAAAATTGCCATTTTTACAGAGTTTTGCTTACTCAGAAGCTTCTATTTTGACCAATTTCAGGCAGAGAAATGACTTTAAACACACTTATTTTAATTGAAAAGGTAATAATTCACATCCAACAGTAATTTGCAGTCAAAAGTTTAAATGTTAAAATTTCATCAGAATTGACCATTTTGGGAACGTTCGACAGCTCCGCGGTCATCGTTTTTCGTCCGAAAATTGATTTTTGGGACTTTACCAAAAATGATTCAAAATGTCAATTGGATCGTGCCTCATGTTGAATAACCACTTTTTAAACCCTCACAGTGACCAAAATTGCCATTTTTACAGAGTTGTGCTTACTCAGAAGCTTCAATTTTGACCAATTTCAGGCAGAGAAATGACTTTAAACACACTTATTTTAGTTGAAAAAGTAATAATTCATATCCAACAGTAATTTGCAGTCAAAAGATTAAATGTTAAAATTTCATCAGAATTTACCATTTTGGGAACGTTCGACAGCTCCGCGGTCATCGTTTTTTGTCCGAAAATTTATTTTTTGGACTTTACCAAAAATGATTCAAAATGTCAATTGGATCGTGCCTCGTGTTGAATAACCAGTTTTTAAACCCTCACAGTGACCAAAATTGCCATTTTTACAGAGTTTTGCTTACTCAGAAGCTCCAATTTTGATCAATTTCAGGCACAGAAATGACTTTAAACACACTTTTTTTAGTTGAAAAGGTAATATTTCACATCCAACAGTAATTTGCAGTCAAAAGATTAAATGTTAAAATTTAATCAGAATTGACCATTTTGGGAACGTTCGACAGCTCCGCGGTCACCGTTTTTTGTCCGAAAATTGATTTTTGGGACTTTACCAAAAATGATTCAAAATGTCAATTGGATCGTGCCTCGTGTTGAATAACCAGTTTTTAAACCCTCACAGTGACCAAAATTGCCATTTTTACAGAGTTTTGCTTACTCAGAAGCTTCAATTTTGACCAATTTCAGGCACAGAAATGACTTTAAACACACTTATTTTAGTTGAAAAGGTAATAATTCACATCCAACAGTAATTTGCAGTCAAAAGATTAAATGTTAAAATTTAATCAGAATTGACCATTTTGGGAACGTTCGACAGCTCCGCGGTCATCGTTTTTCGTCCGAAAATTGATTTTTTGGACTTTATCAAAAATGATTCAAAATGTCAATTGGATCGTGCCTCATGTTGAATAACCACTTTTTAAACCCTCACAGTGACCAAAATTGCCATTTTTACAGAGTTTTGCTTACTGAGAAGCTTCAATTTTGACCAATTTCAGGCAGAGAAATGACTTTAAACACACTTATTTTAGTTGAAAAAGTAATAATTCATATCCAACAGTAATTTGCAGTCAAAAGATTAAATGTTAAAATTTCATCAGTATTTACCATTTTGGGAACGTTCGACAGCTCCGCGGTCATCGTTTTTTGTCCGAAAATTTATTTTTTGGACTTTACCAAAAATGATTCAAAATGTCAATTGGATCGTGCCTCGTGTTGAATAACCAGTTTTTAAACCCTCACAGTGACCAAAATTGCCATTTTTACAGAGTTTTGCTTACTCAGAAGCTTCAATTTTGATCAATTTCAGGCACAGAAATGACTTTAAACACACTTTTTTTAGTTGAAAAGGTAATATTTCACATCCAACAGTAATTTGCAGTCAAAAGATTAAATGTTAAAATGTAATCAGAATTGACCATTTTGGGAACGTTCGGTCACCGTTTTTTGTCCGAAAATTGATTTTTGGGACTTTACCAAAAATGATTCAAAATGTCAATTGGATCGTGCCTCGTGTTGAATAACCAGTTTTTAAACCCTCACAGTGACCAAAATTGCCATTTTTACAGAGTTTTGCTTACTCAGAAGCTTCAATTTTGACCAATTTCAGGCACAGAAATGACTTTAAACACACTTATTTTAGTTGAAAAGGTAATAATTCACATCCAACAGTAATTTGCAGTCAAAAGATTAAATGTTAAAATTTAATCAGAATTGACCATTTTGGGAACGTTCGACAGCTCCGCGGTCATCGTTTTTCGTCCGAAAATTGATTTTTTGGACTTTACCAAAAATGATTCAAAATGTCAATTGGATCGTGCCTCATGTTGAATAACCACTTTTTAAACCCTCACAGTGACCAAAATTGCCATTTTTACAGAGTTTTGCTTACTGAGAAGCTTCAATTTTGACCAATTTCAGGCACAGAAATGACTTTAAACACACTTATTTTAGTTGAAAAAGTAATAATTCACATCCAACAGTAATTTGCAGTCAAAAGATTAAATGTTAAAATTTTATCAGAATTGACCATTTTGGGAACGTTCGACAGCTCCGCGGTCATCGTTTTTTGTCCGAAAATAGATTTTTGGGACTTTACCAAAAATGATTCAAAATATCAATTGGATCGTGCCTCATGTTGAATAACCACTTTTTAAACCCTCACAGTGACCAAAATTGCCATTTTTACAGAGTTTTGCTTACTCAGAAGCTTCAATTTTGACCAATTTCAGGCAGAGAAATGACTTTAAACACACTTATTTTAATTGAAAAGGTAATAATTCACATCCAACAGTAATTTGCAGTCAAAAGTTTAAATGTTAAAATTTCATCAGAATTGACCATTTTGGGAACGTTCGACAGCTCCGCGGTCATCGTTTTTCGTCCGAAAATTGATTTTTGGGACTTTACCAAAAATGATTCAAAATGTCAATTGGATCGTGCCTCATGTTGAATAACCACTTTTTAAACCCTCACAGTGACCAAAATTGCCATTTTTACAGAGTTGTGCTTACTCAGAAGCTTCAATTTTGACCAATTTCAGGCACAGAAATGACTTTAAACACACTTATTTTAGTTGAAAAAGTAATAATTCATATCCAACAGTAATTTGCAGTCAAAAGATTAAATGTTAAAATTTCATCAGAATTTACCATTTTGGGAACGTTCGACAGCTCCGCGGTCATCGTTTTTTGTCCGAAAATTTATTTTTTGGACTTTACCAAAAATGATTCAAAATGTCAATTGGATCGTGCCTCGTGTTGAATAACCAGTTTTTAAACCCTCACAGTGACCAAAATTGCCATTTTTACAGAGTTTTGCTTACTCAGAAGCTCCAATTTTGATCAATTTCAGGCACAGAAATGACTTTAAACACACTTTTTTTAGTTGAAAAGGTAATATTTCACATCCAACAGTAATTTGCAGTCAAAAGATTAAATGTTAAAATTTAATCAGAATTGACCATTTTGGGAACGTTCGACAGCTCCGCGGTCACCGTTTTTTGTCCGAAAATTGATTTTTGGGACTTTACCAAAAATGATTCAAAATGTCAATTGGATCGTGCCTCGTGTTGAATAACCAGTTTTTAAACCCTCACAGTGACCAAAATTGCCATTTTTACAGAGTTTTGCTTACTCAGAAGCTTCAATTTTGACCAATTTCAGGCACAGAAATGACTTTAAACACACTTATTTTAGTTGAAAAGGTAATAATTCACATCCAACAGTAATTTGCAGTCAAAAGATTAAATGTTAAAATTTAATCAGAATTGACCATTTTGGGAACGTTCGACAGCTCCGCGGTCATCGTTTTTCGTCCGAAAATTGATTTTTTGGACTTTATCAAAAATGATTCAAAATGTCAATTGGATCGTGCCTCATGTTGAATAACCACTTTTTAAACCCTCACAGTGACCAAAATTGCCATTTTTACAGAGTTTTGCTTACTGAGAAGCTTCAATTTTGACCAATTTCAGGCAGAGAAATGACTTTAAACACACTTATTTTAGTTGAAAAAGTAATAATTCATATCCAACAGTAATTTGCAGTCAAAAGATTAAATGTTAAAATTTCATCAGTATTTACCATTTTGGGAACGTTCGACAGCTCCGCGGTCATCGTTTTTTGTCCGAAAATTTATTTTTTGGACTTTACCAAAAATGATTCAAAATGTCAATTGGATCGTGCCTCGTGTTGAATAACCAGTTTTTAAACCCTCACAGTGACCAAAATTGCCATTTTTACAGAGTTTTGCTTACTCAGAAGCTTCAATTTTGATCAATTTCAGGCACAGAAATGACTTTAAACACACTTTTTTTAGTTGAAAAGGTAATATTTCACATCCAACAGTAATTTGCAGTCAAAAGATTAAATGTTAAAATTTAATCAGAATTGACCATTTTGGGAACGTTCGGTCACCGTTTTTTGTCCGAAAATTGATTTTTGGGACTTTACCAAAAATGATTCAAAATGTCAATTGGATCGTGCCTCGTGTTGAATAACCAGTTTTTAAACCCTCACAGTGACCAAAATTGCCATTTTTACAGAGTTTTGCTTACTCAGAAGCTTCAATTTTGACCAATTTCAGGCACAGAAATGACTTTAAACACACTTATTTTAGTTGAAAAGGTAATAATTCACATCCAACAGTAATTTGCAGTCAAAAGATTAAATGTTAAAATTTAATCAGAATTGACCATTTTGGGAACGTTCGACAGCTCCGCGGTCATCGTTTTTCGTCCGAAAATTGATTTTTTGGACTTTACCAAAAATGATTCAAAATGTCAATTGGATCGTGCCTCATGTTGAATAACCACTTTTTAAACCCTCACAGTGACCAAAATTGCCATTTTTACAGAGTTTTGCTTACTGAGAAGCTTCAATTTTGACCAATTTCAGGCACAGAAATGACTTTAAACACACTTATTTTAGTTGAAAAAGTAATAATTCACATCCAACAGTAATTTGCAGTCAAAAGATTAAATGTTAAAATTTTATCAGAATTGACCATTTTGGGAACGTTCGACAGCTCCGCGGTCATCGTTTTTTGTCCGAAAATAGATTTTTGGGACTTTACCAAAAATGATTCAAAATATCAATTGGATCGTGCCTCATGTTGAATAACCACTTTTTAAACCCTCACAGTGACCAAAATTGCCATTTTTACAGAGTTTTGCTTACTCAGAAGCTTCAATTTTGACCAATTTCAGGCAGAGAAATGACTTTAAACACACTTATTTTAATTGAAAAGGTAATAATTCACATCCAACAGTAATTTGCAGTCAAAAGTTTAAATGTTAAAATTTCATCAGAATTGACCATTTTGGGAACGTTCGACAGCTCCGCGGTCATCGTTTTTCGTCCGAAAATTGATTTTTGGGACTTTACCAAAAATGATTCAAAATGTCAATTGGATCGTGCCTTATGTTGAATAACCACTTTTTAAACCCTCACATGAGCAAAATTGCAATTTTTACAGAGTTGTGCTTACTCAGAAGCTTCAATTTTGACCAATTTCAGGCACAGAAATGACTTTAAACACACTTTTTTTAGTTGAAAAGGTAATAATTCACATCCAACAGTAATTTGCAGTCAAAAGATTAAATGTTAAAATTTAATCAGAATTGACCAGTTTTTGGAACGTTCGACAGCTCCGCGGTCATCGTTTTTCGTCCGAAAATTGATTTTTTGGACTTTACCAAAAATGATTCAAAATGTCAATTGGATCGTGCCTCATGTTGAATAACCACTTTTTAAACCCTCACAGTGACCAAAATTGCCATTTTTACAGAGTTTTGCTTACTCAGAAGCTTCAATTTTGACCAATTTCAGGCAGAGAAATGACTTTAAACACACTTATTTTAGTTGAAAAAGTAATAATTCACATCCAACAGTAATTTGCAGTCAAAAGATTAAATGTTAAAATTTCATCAGAATTGACCATTTGGGGAACGTTCGACAGCTCCGCGGTCATCGTTTTTCGTCCGAAAATTGATTTTTTGGACTTTACCAAAAATGATTCAAAATGTCAATTGGATCGTGCCTCATGTTGAATAACCACTTTTTAAACCCTCACAGTGACCAAAATTGCCATTTTTACAGAGTTGTGCTTACTCAGAAGCTTCAATTTTGACCAATTTCAGGCAGAGAAATGACTTTAAACACACTTATTTTAGTTGAAAAAGTAATAATTCATATCCAACAGTAATTTGCAGTCAAAAGATTAAATGTTAAAATTTCATCAGAATTTACCATTTTGGGAACGTTCGACAGCTCCGCGGTCATCGTTTTTTGTCCGAAAATTTATTTTTTGGACTTTACCAAAAATGATTCAAAATGTCAATTGGATCGTGCCTCGTGTTGAATAACCAGTTTTTAAACCCTCACAGTGACCAAAATTGCCATTTTTACAGAGTTTTGCTTACTCAGAAGCTTCAATTTTGATCAATTTCAGGCACAGAAATGACTTTAAACACACTTTTTTTAGTTGAAAAGGTAATATTTCACATCCAACAGTAATTTACAGTCAAAAGATTAAATGTTAAAATTTAATCAGAATTGACCATTTTGGGAACGTTCGACAGCTCCGCGGTCACCGTTTTTTGTCCGAAAATTGATTTTTGGGACTTTACCAAAAATGATTCAAAATGTCAATTGGATCGTGCCTCGTGTTGAATAACCAGTTTTTAAACCCTCACAGTGACCAAAATTGCCATTTTTACAGAGTTTTGCTTACTCAGAAGCTTCAATTTTGGCCAATTTCAGGCACAGAAATGACTTTAAACACACTTATTTTAGTTGAAAAGGTAATAATTCACATCCAACAGTAATTTGCAGTCAAAAGATTAAATGTTAAAATGTAATCAGAATTGACCATTTTGGGAACGTTCGACAGCTCCGCGGTCATCGTTTTTCGTCCGAAAATTGATTTTTTGGACTTTACCAAAAATGATTCAAAATGTCAATTGGATCGTGCCTCATGTTGAATAACCACTTTTTAAACCCTCACAGTGACCAAAATTGCCATTTTTACAGAGTTTTGCTTACTGAGAAGCTTCAATTTTGACCAATTTCAGGCAGAGAAATGACTTTAAACACACTTATTTTAGTTGAAAAAGTAATAGTTCATATCCAACAGTAATTTGCAGTCAAAAGATTAAATGTTAAAATTTCATCAGAATTGACCATTTTGGGAACGTTCGACAGCTCCGCGGTCATCGTTTTTTGTCCGAAAATTGATTTTTGGGACTTTACCAAAAATGATTCAAAATGTCAATTGGATCGTGCCTTGTGTTGAATAACCAGTTTTTAAACCCTCACAGTGACCAAAATTGCCATTTTTACAGTTTTGCTTACTCAGAAGCTTCAATTTTGACCAATTTCAGGCACAGAAATGACTTTAAACACACTTATTTTAGTTGAAAAAGTAATAATTCACATCCAACAGTAATTTGCAGTCAAAAGATTAAATGTTAAAATTTTATCAGAATTGACCATTTTGGGAACGTTCGACAGCTCCGCGGTCATCGTTTTTTGTCCGAAAATAGATTTTTGGGACTTTACCAAAAATGATTCAAAATATCAATTGGATCGTGCCTCATGTTGAATAACCACTTTTTAAACCCTCACAGTGACCAAAATTGCCATTTTTACAGAGTTTTGCTTACTCAGAAGCTTCAATTTTGACCAATGTCAGGCAGAGAAATGACTTTAAACACACTTATTTTAATTGAAAAGGTAATAATTCACATCCAACAGTAATTTGCAGTCAAAAGTTTAAATGTTAAAATTTCATCAGAATTGACCATTTTGGGAACGTTCGACAGCTCCGCGGTCACCGTTTTTCGTCCGAAAATTGATTTTTGGGACTTTACCAAAAATGATTCAAAATGTCAATTGGATCGTGCCTCATGTTTAATAACCACTTTTTAAACCCTCACAGTGACCAAAATTGCCATTTTTACAGAGTTTTGCTTACTCAGAAGCTTCAATTTTGACCAATTTCAGGCAGAGAAATGACTTTAAACACACTTATTTTAGTTGAAAAAGTAATAATTCACATCCAACAGTAATTTGCAGTCAAAAGATTAAATGTTAAAATTTCATCAGAATTGACCATTTTGGGAACGTTCGACAGCTCCGCGGTCATCGTTTTTCGTCCGAAAATTGATTTTTTGGACTTTACCAAAAATGATTCAAAATGTCAATTGAATCGTGCCTCATGTTGAATAACCACTTTTTAAACCCTCACAGTGACCAAAATTGCCATTTTTACAGTTTTGCTTACTCAGAAGCTTCAATTTTGACCAATTTCAGGCACAGAAATGACTTTAAACACACCTATTTTAGTTGAAAAAGTAATAATTCACATCCAACAGTAATTTGCAGTCAAAAGATTAAATGTTAAAATTTCATCAGAATTGACCATTTTGGGAACGTTCGACAGCTCCGCGGTCATCGTTTTTTGTCCGAAAATTGATTTTTTGGACTTTACCAAAAATGATTCAAAATGTCAATTGGATCGTGCCTCGTGTTGAATAACTTGTTTTTAAACCCTCACAGTGACCAAAATTGCCATTTTTACAGAGTTTTGCTTACTCAGAAGCTTCAATTTTGACCAATTTCAGGCACAGAAATGACTTTAAACACACTTATTTTAGTTGAAAAGGTAATAATTCACATCCAACAGTAATTTGCAGTCAAAAGATTAAATATTAAAATTTAATCAGAATTGACCATTTTGGGAACGTTCGACAGCTCCGCGGTCATCGTTTTTCGTCCGAAAATTGATTTTTTGGACTTTACCAAAAATGATTCAAAATGTCAATTGGATCGTGCCTCATGTTGAATAACCACTATTTAAACCCTCACAGTGACCAAAATTGCCATTTTTACAGAGTTTTGCTTACTCGGAAGCTTCAATTTTGACCGATTTCAGGCAGAGAAATGACTTTAAACACACTTATTTTAGTTGAAAAAGTAATAATTCACATCCAACAGTAATTTGCAGTCAAAAGATTAAATGTTAAAATTTCATCAGAATTGACCATTTTGGGAACGTTCGACAGCTCCGCGGTCATCGTTTTTCGTGCGAAAATTGATTTTTTGGACTTTACCAAAAATGATTCAAAATGTCAATTGGATCGTGCCTCGTGTTGAATAACCAGTTTTTAAACCCTCACGGTGACCAAAATTGACATTTTTACAGAGTTTTGCTTACTCAGAAGCTTCAATTTTGACCAATTTCAGGCAGAGAAATGACTTTAAACACACTTATTTTAGTTGAAAAAGTAATAATTCACATCCAACAGTAATTTGCAGTCAAAAGATTAAATGTTAAAATTTCATCAGAATTGACCATTTTGGGAACGTTCGACAGCTCCGCGGTCATCGTTTTTCGTCCGAAAATTGATTTTTTGGACTTTACCAAAAATGATTCAAAATGTCAATTGGATCGTGCCTCATGTTGAATAACCACTTTTTAAACCCTCACAGTGACCAAAATTGCCATTTTTACAGTTTTGCTTACTCAGAAGCTTCAATTTTGACCAATTTCAGGCACAGAAATGACTTTAAACACACCTATTTTAGTTGAAAAAGTAATAATTCACATCCAACAGTAATTTGCAGTCAAAAGATTAAATGTTAAAATTTCATCAGAATTGACCATTTTGGGAACGTTCGACAGCTCCGCGGTCATCGTTTTTTGTCCGAAAATTGATTTTTATGACTTTACCAAAAATGATTCAAAATGTCAATTGGATCGTGCCTCGTGTTGAATAACCAGTTTTTAAACCCTCACAGTGACCAAAATTGCCATTTTTACAGAGTTTTGCTTACTCAGAAGCTTCAATTTTGACCAATTTCAGGCAGAGAAATGACTTTATACACACTTATTTTAGTTGAAAAGGTAATAATTCACATCCAACAGTAATTTGCAGTCAAAAGATTAAATGTTAAAATTTAATCAGAATTGACCATTTTGGGAACGTTCGACAGCTCCGCGGTCATCGTTTTTCGTCCGAAAATAGATTTTTGGGACTTTACCAAAAATGATTCAAAATGTCAATTGGATCGTGCCTCATGTTGAATAACCACTTTTTAAACCCTCACAGTGACCAAAATTGCCATTTTTACAGAGTTGTGCTTACTCAGAAGCTTCAATTTTGACCAATTTCAGGCAGAGAAATGACTTTAAACACACTTATTTTAGTTGAAAAAGTAATAATTCATATCCAACAGTAATTTGCAGTCAAAAGATTAAATGTAAAAACTTCATCAGAATTTACCATTTTGGGAACGTTCGACAGCTCCGCGGTCATCGTTTTTTGTCCGAAAATTGATTTTTTGGACTTTACCAAAAATGATTCAAAATGTCAATTGGATCGTGCCTCGTGTTGAATAACCAGTTTTTAAACCCTCACAGTGACCAAAATTGCCATTTTTACAGAGTTTTGCTTGCTCAGAAGCTTCAATTTTGATCAATTTCAGGCACAGAAATGACTTTAAACACACTTTTTTTAGTTGAAAAGGTAATAATTCACATCCAACAGTAATTTGCAGTCAAAAGATTAAATGTTAAAATTTAATCAGAATTGACCATTTTGGGAACGTTCGACAGCTCCGCGGTCACCGTTTTTCGTCCGAAAATTGATTTTTGGGACTTTACCAAAAATGATTCAAAATGTCAATTGGATCGTGCCTCATGTTGAATAACCACTTTTTAAACCCTCACAGTGACCAAAATTGCCATTTTTACAGTTTTGCTTACTCAGAAGCTTCAATTTTGACCAATTTCAGGCACAGAAATGACTTTAAACACACCTAGTTTAGTTGAAAAAGTAATAATTCACATCCAACAGTAATTTGCAGTCAAAAGATTAAATGTTAAAATTTCATCAGAATTGACCATTTTGAGAACGTTCGACAGCTCCGCGGTCATCGTTTTTTGTCCGAAAATTGATTTTTTGGACTTTACCAAAAATGATTCAAAATGTCAATTGGATCGTGCCTCGTGTTGAATAACCAGTTTTTAAACCCTCACAGTGACCAAAATTGCCATTTTTACAGAGTTTTGCTACTCAGAAGCTTCAATTTTGACCAATTTCAGGCACAAAAATGACTTTAAACACACTTATTTTAGTTGAAAAGGTAATAATTCACATCCAACAGTAATTTGCAGTCAAAAGATTAAATGTTAAAATTTAATCAGAATTGACCATTTGGGAACGTTCGACAGCTCCGCGGTCATCGTTTTTCGTCCGAAAATTGATTTTTTGGACTTTACCACAAATGATTCAAAATGTCAATTGGATCGTGCCTCATGTTGAATAACCACTTTTTAAACCCTCACAGTGACCAAAATTGCCATTTTTACAGAGTTTTGCTTACTGAGAAGCTTCAATTTTGACCAATTTCAGGCAGAGAAATGACTTTAAACACACTTATTTTAGTTGAAAAAGTAATAATTCATATCCAACAGTAATTTGCAGTCAAAAGATTAAATGTTAAAATTTCATCAGAATTGACCATTTTGGGAACGTTCGACAGCTCCGCGGTCATCGTTTTTTGTCCGAAAATTGATTTTTGGGACTTTACCAAAAATGATTCAAAATGTCAATTGGATCGTGCCTCGTGTTGAATAACCAGTTTTTAAACCCTCACAGTGACCAAAATTGCCATTTTTACAGTTTTGCTTACTCAGAAGCTTCAATTTTGACCAATTTCAGGCACAGAAATGACTTTAAACACACTTATTTTAGTTGAAAAAGTAATAATTCACATCCAACAGTAATTTGCAGTCAAAAGATTAAATGTTAAAATTTTATCAGAATTGACCATTTTGGGAACGTTCGACAGCTCCGCGGTCATCGTTTTTTGTCCGAAAATAGATTTTTTGGACTTTACCAAAAATGATTCAAAATATCAATTGGATCGTGCCTCATGTTGAATAACCACTTTTTAAACCCTCACAGTGACCAAAATTGCCATTTTTACAGAGTTTTGCTTACTCAGAAGCTTCAATTTTGACCAATTTCAGGCACAGAAATGACTTTAAACACACTTATTTTAGTTGAAAAGGTAATAATTCACATCCAACAGTAATTTGCAGTCAAAAGATTAAATGTTAAAATTTAATCAGAATTGACTATTTTGGGAACGTTCGACAGCTCCGCGGTCATCGTTTTTCGTCCGAAAATTGATTTTTTGGACTTTACCAAAAATGATTCAAAATGTCAATTGGATCGTGCCTCATGTTGAATAACCACTTTTTAAACCCTCACAGTGACCAAAATTGCCATTTTTACAGAGTTTTGCTTACTCGGAAGCTTCAATTTTGACCGATTTCAGGCAGAGAAATGACTTTAAACACACTTATTTTAGTTGAAAAAGTAATAATTCACATCCAACAGTAATTTGCAGTCAAAAGATTAAATGTTAAAATTTCATCAGAATTGACCATTTTGGGAACGTTCGACAGCTCCGCGGTCATCGTTTTTCGTGCGAAAATTGATTTTTTGGACTTTACCAAAAATGATTCAAAATGTCAATTGGATCGTGTCTCGTGTTGAATAACCAGTTTTTAAACCCTCACGGTGACCAAAATTGACATTTTTACAGAGTTTTGCTTACTCAAAAGCTTCAATTTTGACCAATTTCAGGCAGAGAAATGACTTTAAACACACTTATTTTAGTTGAAAAGGTAATAATTCACATCCAACAGTAATTTGCAGTCAAAAGATTAATTGTTAAAATGTCATCAGAATTGACCATTTTGGGAACGTTCGACAGCTCCGCGGTCATCGTTTTTTGTCCGAAAATTGATTTTTTGGACTTTACCAAAAATGATTCAAAATGTCAATTGGATCGTGCCTCGTGTTGAATAACCAGTTTTTAAACCCTCACAGTGACCAAAATTGACATTTTTACAGAGTTTTGCTTACTCAAAAGCTTCAATTTTGACCAATTTCAGGCAGAGAAATGACTTTAAACACACTTATTTTAGTTGAAAAAGTAATAATTCACATCCAACAGTAATTTGCAGTCAAAAGATTAAATGTTAAAATTTCATCAGAATTAACCATTTTGGGAACGTTCGACAGCTCCGCGGTCATCGTTTTTCGTGCGAAAATGGATTTTTTGGACTTTACCAAAAATGATTCAAAATGTCAATTGGATCGTGCCTCGTGTTGAATAACCAGTATTTAAACCCTCACGGTGACCAAAATTGACATTTTTACAGAGTTTTGCTTACTCAAAAGCTTCAATTTTGACCAATTTCAGGCAGAGAAATGACTTTAAACACACTTATTTTAGTTGAAAAGGTAATAATTCACATCCAACAGTAATTTGCAGTCAAAAGATTAATTGTTAAAATGTCATCAGAATTGACCATTTTGGGAACGTTCGACAGCTCCGCGGTCATCGTTTTTCATCCGAAAATTGATTTTTGGGACTTTACCAAAAATGATTTAAAATGTCAATTGGATCGTGCCTCATGTTGAATAACCACTTTTTAAACCCTCACAGTGACCAAAATTGCCATTTTTACAGAGTTGTGCTTACTCAGAAGCTTCAATTTTGACCAATTTCAGGCAGAGAAATGACTTTAAACACACTTATTTTAGTTGAAAAAGTAATAATTCATATCCAACAGTAATTTGCAGTCAAAAGATTAAATGTTAAAATTTCATCAGAATTTACCATTTTGGGAACGTTCGACAGCTCCGCGGTCATCGTTTTTTGTCCGAAAATTGATTTTTTGGACTTTACCAAAAATGATTCAAAATGTCAATTGGATCGTGCCTCGTGTTGAATAACCAGTTTTTAAACCCTCACAGTGACCAAAATTGCCATTTTTACAGAGTTTTGCTTACTCAGAAGCTTCAATTTTGATCAATTTCAGGCACAGAAATGACTTTAAACACACTTTTTTTAGTTGAAAAGGTAATAATTCACATCCAACAGTAATTTGCAGTCAAAAGATTAAATGTTAAAATTTAATCAGAATTGACCATTTTGGGAACGTTCGACAGCTCCGCGGTCACCGTTTTTCGTCCGAAAATTGATTTTTGGGACTTTACCAAAAATGATTCAAAATGTCAATTGGATTGTGCCTCGTGTTGAATAACCAGTTTTTAAACCCTCACAGTGACCAAAATTGCCATTTTTACAGAGTTTTGCTTACTCAGAAGCTTCAATTTTGACCAATTTCAGGCACAGAAATGACTTTAAACACACTTATTTTAGTTGAAAAGGTAATAATTCACATCCAACAGTAATTTGCAGTCAAAAGATTAAATGTTAAAATTTAATCAGAATTGACCATTTTGGGAACGTTCGACAGCTCCGCGGTCATCGTTTTTCGTCCGAAAATTGATTTTTTGGACTTTACCAAAAATGATTCAAAATGTCAATTGGATCGTGCCTCATGTTGAATAACCACTTTTTAAACCCTCACAGTGACCAAAATTGCCATTTTTACAGAGTTTTGCTTACTGAGAAGCTTCAATTTTGATCAATTTCAGGCAGAGAAATGACTTTAAACACACTTATTTTAGTTGAAAAAGTAATAGTTCATATCCAACAGTAATTTGCAGTCAAAAGATTAAATGTTAAAATTTCATCAGAATTAACCATTTTGGGAACGTTCGACAGCTCCGCGGTCATCGTTTTTCGTGCGAAAATGGATTTTTTGGACTTTACCAAAAATGATTCAAAATGTCAATTGGATCGTGCCTCATGTTGAATAACCACTTTTTAAACCCTCACGGTGACCAAAATTGACATTTTTACAGAGTTTTGCTTACTCAAAAGCTTCAATTTTGACCAATTTCAGGCAGAGAAATGACTTTAAACACACTTATTTTAGTTGAAAAGGTAATAATTCACATCCAACAGTAATTTGCAGTCAAAAGATTAATTGTTAAAATGTCATCAGAATTGACCATTTTGGGAACGTTCGACAGCTCCGCGGTCATCGTTTTTTGTCCGAAAATTGATTTTTTGGACTTTACCAAAAATGATTCAAAATGTCAATTGGATCGTGCCTCGTGTTGAATAACCAGTTTTTAAACCCTCACAGTGACCAAAATTGACATTTTTACAGAGTTTTGCTTACTCAAAAGCTTCAATTTTGACCAATTTCAGGCAGAGAAATGACTTTAAACACACTTATTTTAGTTGAAAAAGTAATAATTCACATCCAACAGTAATTTGCAGTCAAAAGATTAAATGTTAAAATTTCATCAGAATTAACCATTTTGGGAACGTTCGACAGCTCCGCATTCATCGTTTTTCGTGCGAAAATGGATTTTTTGGACTTTACCAAAAATGATTCAAAATGTCAATTGGATCGTGCCTCGTGTTGAATAACCAGTATTTAAACCCTCACGGTGACCAAAATTGACATTTTTACAGAGTTTTGCTTACTCAAAAGCTTCAATTTTGACCAATTTCAGGCAGAGAAATGACTTTAAACACACTTATTTTAGTTGAAAAGGTAATAATTCACATCCAACAGTAATTTGCAGTCAAAAGATTAATTGTTAAAATGTCATCAGAATTGACCATTTTGGGAACGTTCGACAGCTCCGCGGTCATCGTTTTTCGTCCGAAAATTGATTTTTGGGACTTTACCAAAAATGATTCAAAATGTCAATTGGATCGTGCCTCATGTTGAATAACCACTTTTTAAACCCTCACAGTGACCAAAATTGCCATTTTTACAGAGTTGTGCTTACTCAGAAGCTTCAATTTTGACCAATTTCAGGCAGAGAAATGACTTTAAACACACTTATTTTAGTTGAAAAAGTAATAATTCATATCCAACAGTAATTTGCAGTCAAAAGATTAAATGTTAAAATTTCATCAGAATTTACCATTTTGGGAACGTTCGACAGCTCCGCGGTCATCGTTTTTTGTCCGAAAATTGATTTTTTGGACTTTACCAAAAATGATTCAAAATGTCAATTGGATCGTGCCTCGTGTTGAATAACCAGTTTTTAAACCCTCACAGTGACCAAAATTGCCATTTTTACAGAGTTTTGCTTACTCAGAAGCTTCAATTTTGATCAATTTCAGGCACAGAAATGACTTTAAACACACTTTTTTTAGTTGAAAAGGTAATAATTCACATCCAACAGTAATTTGCAGTCAAAAGATTAAATGTTAAAATTTAATCAGAATTGACCATTTTGGGAACGTTCGACAGCTCCGCGGTCACCGTTTTTCGTCCGAAAATTGATTTTTGGGACTTTACTAAAAATGATTCAAAATGTCAATTGGATTGTGCCTCGTGTTGAATAACCAGTTTTTAAACCCTCACAGTGACCAAAATTGCCATTTTTACAGAGTTTTGCTTACTCAGAAGCTTCAATTTTGACCAATTTCAGGCACAGAAATGACTTTAAACACACTTATTTTAGTTGAAAAGGTAATAATTCACATCCAACAGTAATTTGCAGTCAAAAGATTAAATGTTAAAATTTAATCAGAATTGACCATTTTGGGAACGTTCGACAGCTCCGCGGTCATCGTATTTTGTCCGAAAATTGATTTTTGGGACTTTACCAAAAATGATTCAAAATGTCAATTGGATCGTGCCTCGTGTTGAATAACCAGTTTTTAAACCCTCACAGTGACCAAAATTGCCATTTTTACAGTTTTGCTTACTCAGAAGCTTCAATTTTGACCAATTTCAGGCACAGAAATGACTTTAAACACACTTATTTTAGTTGAAAAAGTAATAATTCACATCCAACAGTAATTTGCAGTCAAAAGATTAAATGTTAAAATTTTATCAGAATTGACCATTTTGGGAACGTTCGACAGCTCCGCGGTCATCGTTTTTTGTCCGAAAATAGATTTTTGGGACTTTACCAAAAATGATTCAAAATATCAATTGGATCGTGCCTCATGTTGAATAACCACTTTTTAAACCCTCACAGTGACCAAAATTGCCATTTTTACAGAGTTTTGCTTACTCAGAAGCTTCAATTTTGACCAATTTCAGGCAGAGAAATGACTTTAAACACACTTATTTTAATTGAAAAGGTAATAATTCACATCCAACAGTAATTTGCAGTCAAAAGTTTAAATGTTAAAATTTCATCAGAATTGACCATTTTGGGAACGTTCGACAGCTCCGCGGTCATCGTTTTTCGTCCGAAAATTGATTTTTGGGACTTTACCAAAAATGATTCAAAATGTCAATTGGATCGTGCCTTATGTTGAATAACCACTTTTTAAACCCTCACAGTGACCAAAATTGCCATTTTTACAGAGTTGTGCTTACTCAGAAGCTTCAATTTTGACCAATTTCAGGCAGAGAAAAGACTTTAAACACACTTATTTTAGTTGAAAAAGTAATAATTCATATCCAACAGTAATTTGCAGTCAAAAGATTAAATGTAAAAATTTCATCAGAATTTACCATTTTGGGAACGTTCGACAGCTCCGCGGTCATCGTTTTTTGTCCGAAAATTGATTTTTTGGACTTTATCAAAAATTATTCAAAATGTCAATTGGATCGTGCCTCGTGTTGAATAACCAGTTTTTAAACCCTCACAGTGACCAAAATTGCCATTTTTACAGAGTTTTGCTTGCTCAGAAGCTTCAATTTTGATCAATTTCAGGCACAGAAATGACTTTAAACACACTTTTTTTAGTTGAAAAGGTAATAATTCACATCCAACAGTAATTTGCAGTCAAAAGATTAAATGTTAAAATTTAATCAGAATTGACCAGTTTTTGGAACGTTCGACAGCTCCGCGGTCATCGTTTTTCGTCCGAAAATTGATTTTTTGGACTTTACCAAAAATGATTCAAAATGTCAATTGGATCGTGCCTCATGTTGAATAACCACTTTTTAAACCCTCACAGTGACCAAAATTGCCATTTTTACAGAGTTTTGCTTACTCAGAAGCTTCAATTTTGACCAATTTCAGGCAGAGAAATGACTTTAAACACACTTATTTTAGTTGAAAAAGTAATAATTCACATCCAACAGTAATTTGCAGTCAAAAGATTAAATGTTAAAATTTCATCAGAATTGACCATTTGGGGAACGTTCGACAGCTCCGCGGTCATCGTTTTTCGTCCGAAAATTGATTTTTTGGACTTTACCAAAAATGATTCAAAATGTCAATTGGATCGTGCCTCGTGTTGAATAACCAGTTTTTAAACCCTCACAGTGACCAAAATTGACATATTTTACAGAGTTTTGCTTACTCAAAAGCTTCAATTTTGACCAATTTCAGGCAGAGAAATGACTTTAAACACACTTATTTTAGTTGAAAAGGTAATAATTCACATCCAACAGTAATTTGCAGTCAAAAGATTAATTGTTAAAATGTCATCAGAATTGACCATTTTGGGAACGTTCGACAGCTCCGCGGTCATCGTTTTTTGTCCGAAAATTGATTTTTTGGACTTTACCAAAAATGATTCAAAATGTCAATTGGATCGTGCCTCATGTTGAATAACCACTTTTTAAACCCTCACAGTGACCAAAATTGCCATTTTTACAGAGTTTTGCTTACTCAGAAGCTTCCATGTTGACCAATTTCAAGCAGAGAAATGACTTTAAACACACTTATTTTAGTTGAAAAAGTAATAATTCACATCCAACAGTAATTTGCAGTCAAAAGATTAAATGTTAAAATTTCATCAGAATTGACAATTTTGGGAACATTCGACAGCTCCGCGGTCATCGTTTTTCGTCCGAAAATGGATTTTTTGGACTTTCCAAAAATTATTCAAAATGTCAATTGGATCGTGCCTCATGTTGAATAACCACTTTTTAAACCCTCACAGTGACCAAAATTGCCATTTTTACAGAGTTTTGCTTACTCAGAAGCTTCTATTTTGACCAATTTCAGGCAGAGAAATGACTTTAAACACACTTATTTTAATTGAAAAGGTAATAATTCACATCCAACAGTAATTTGCAGTCAAAAGTTTAAATGTTAAAATTTCATCAGAATTGACCATTTTGGGAACGTTCGACAGCTCCGCGGTCATCGTTTTTCGTCCGAAAATTGATTTTTGGGACTTTACCAAAAATGATTCAAAATGTCAATTGGATCGTGCCTCATGTTGAATAACCACTTTTTAAACCCTCACAGTGACCAAAATTGCCATTTTTACAGAGTTGTGCTTACTCAGAAGCTTCAATTTTGACCAATTTCAGGCAGAGAAATGACTTTAAACACACTTATTTTAGTTGAAAAAGTAATAATTCATATCCAACAGTAATTTGCAGTCAAAAGATTAAATGTTAAAATTTCATCAGAATTTACCATTTTGGGAACGTTCGACAGCTCCGCGGTCATCGTTTTTTGTCCGAAAATTTATTTTTTGGACTTTACCAAAAATGATTCAAAATGTCAATTGGATCGTGCCTCGTGTTGAATAACCAGTTTTTAAACCCTCACAGTGACCAAAATTGCCATTTTTACAGAGTTTTGCTTACTCAGAAGCTTCAATTTTGATCAATTTCAGGCACAGAAATGACTTTAAACACACTTTTTTTAGTTGAAAAGGTAATAATTCACATCCAACAGTAATTTGCAGTCAAAAGATTAAATGTTAAAATTTAATCAGAATTGACCATTTTGGGAACGTTCGACAGCTCCGCGGTCATCGTTTTTCGTCCGAAAATTGATTTTTTGGACTTTACCAAAAATGATTCAAAATGTCAATTGGATCGTGCCTCATGTTGAATAACCACTTTTTAAACCCTCACAGTGACCAAAATTGCCATTTTTACAGAGTTTTGCTTACTGAGAAGCTTCAATTTTGACCAATTTCAGGCAGAGAAATGACTTTAAACACACTTATTTTAGTTGAAAAAGTAATAGTTCATATCCAACAGTAATTTGCAGTCAAAAGATTAAATGTTAAAATTTCATCAGAATTGACCATTTTGGGAACGTTCGACAGCTCCGCGGTCATCGTTTTTTGTCCGAAAATTGATTTTTGGGACTTTACCAAAAATGATTCAAAATGTCAATTGGATCGTGCCTTGTGTTGAATAACCAGTTTTTAAACCCTCACAGTGACCAAAATTGCCATTTTTACAGTTTTGCTTACTCAGAAGCTTCAATTTTGACCAATTTCAGGCACAGAAATGACTTTAAACACACTTATTTTAGTTGAAAAAGTAATAATTCACATCCAACAGTAATTTGCAGTCAAAAGATTAAATGTTAAAATGTTATCAGAATTGACCATTTTGGGAACGTTCGACAGCTCCGCGGTCATCGTTTTTTGTCCGAAAATAGATTTTTGGGACTTTACCAAAAATGATTCAAAATATCAATTGGATCGTGCCTCATGTTGAATAACCACTTTTTAAACCCTCACAGTGACCAAAATTGCCATTTTTACAGAGTTTTGCTTACTCAGAAGCTTCAATTTTGACCAATTTCAGGCAGAGAAATGACTTTAAACACACTTATTTTAATTGAAAAGGTAATAATTCACATCCAACAGTAATTTGCAGTCAAAAGTTTAAATGTTAAAATTTCATCAGAATTGACCATTTTGGGAACGTTCGACAGCTCCGCGGTCACCGTTTTTCGTCCGAAAATTGATTTTTGGGACTTTACCAGAAATGATTCAAAATGTCAATTGGATCGTGCCTCATGTTTAATAACCACTTTTTAAACCCTCACAGTGACCAAAATTGCCATTTTTACAGAGTTTTGCTTACTCAGAAGCTTCAATTTTGACCAATTTCAGGCAGAGAAATGACTTTAAACACACTTATTTTAGTTGAAAAAGTAATAATTCACATCCAACAGTAATTTGCAGTCAAAAGATTAAATGTTAAAATTTCATCAGAATTGACCATTTTGGGAACGTTCGACAGCTCCGCGGTCATCGTTTTTTGTCCGAAAATTGATTTTTTGGACTTTACCAAAAATGATTCAAAATGTCAATTGGATCGTGCCTCGTGTTGAATAACCAGTTTTTAAACCCTCACAGTGACCAAAATTGCCATTTTTACAGAGTTTTGCTTACTCAGAAGCTTCAATTTTGACCAATTTCAGGCACAGAAATGACTTTAAACACACTTATTTTAGTTGAAAAGGTAATAATTCACATCCAACAGTAATTTGCAGTCAAAAGATTAAATGTTAAAATTTAATCAGAATTGACCATTTTGGGAACGTTCGACAGCTCCGCGGTCATCGTTTTTCGTCCGAAAATTGATTTTTTGGACTTTACCAAAAATGATTCAAAATGTCAATTGGATCGTGCCTCATGTTGAATAACCACTTTTTAAACCCTCACAGTGACCAAAATTGCCATTTTTACAGAGTTTTGCTTACTGAGAAGCTTCAATTTTGACCAATTTCAGGCAGAGAAATGACTTTAAACACACTTATTTTAGTTGAAAAAGTAATAATTCATATCCAACAGTAATTTGCAGTCAAAAGATTAAATGTTAAAATTTCATCAGAATTGACCATTTTGGGAACGTTCGACAGCTCCGCGGTCATCGTTTTTTGTCCGAAAATTGATTTTTGGGACTTTACCAAAAATGATTCAAAATGTCAATTGGATCGTGCCTCGTGTTGAATAACCAGTTTTTAAACCCTCACAGTGACCAAAATTGCCATTTTTACAGTTTTGCTTACTCAGAAGCTTCAATTTTGACCAATTTCAGGCACAGAAATGACTTTAAACACACTTATTTTAGTTGAAAAAGTAATAATTCACATCCAACAGTAATTTGCAGTCAAAAGATTAAATGTTAAAATTTTATCAGAATTGACCATTTTGGGAACGTTCGACAGCTCCGCGGTCATCGTTTTTTGTCCGAAAATAGATTTTTTGGACTTTACCAAAAATGATTCAAAATATCAATTGGATCGTGCCTCATGTTGAATAACCACTTTTTAAACCCTCACAGTGACCAAAATTGCCATTTTTACAGAGTTTTGCTTACTCGGAAGCTTCAATTTTGACCGATTTCAGGCAGAGAAATGACTTTAAACACACTTATTTTAGTTGAAAAAGTAATAATTCACATCCAACAGTAATTTGCAGTCAAAAGATTAAATGTTAAAATTTCATCAGAATTGACCATTTTGGGAACGTTCGACAGCTCCGCGGTCATCGTTTTTCGTCCGAAAATTGATTTTTTGGACTTTACCAAAAATGATTCAAAATGTCAATTGGATCGTGCCTCATGTTGAATAACCACTTTTTAAACCCTCACAGTGACCAAAATTGCCATTTTTACAGAGTTTTGCTTACTCGGAAGCTTCAATTTTGACCGATTTCAGGCAGAGAAATGACTTTAAACACACTTATTTTAGTTGAAAAAGTAATAATTCACATCCAACAGTAATTTGCAGTCAAAAGATTAAATGTTAAAATTTCATCAGAATTGACCATTTTGGGAACGTTCGACAGCTCCGCGGTCATCGTTTTTCGTGCGAAAATTGATTTTTTGGACTTTACCAAAAATGATTCAAAATGTCAATTGGATCGTGCCTCGTGTTGAATAACCAGTTTTTAAACCCTCACGGTGACCAAAATTGACATTTTTACAGAGTTTTGCTTACTCAAAAGCTTCAATTTTGACCAATTTCAGGCAGAGAAATGACTTTAAACACACTTATTTTAGTTGAAAAGGTAATAATTCACATCCAACAGTAATTTGCAGTCAAAAGATTAATTGTTAAAATGTCATCAGAATTGACCATTTTGGGAACGTTCGACAGCTCCGCGGTCATCGTTTTTTGTCCGAAAATTGATTTTTTGGACTTTACCAAAAATGATTCAAAATGTCAATTGGATCGTGCCTCGTGTTGAATAACCAGTTTTTAAACCCTCACAGTGACCAAAATTGACATTTTTACAGAGTTTTGCTTACTCAAAAGCTTCAATTTTGACCAATTTCAGGCAGAGAAATGACTTTAAACACACTTATTTTAGTTGAAAAAGTAATAATTCACATCCAACAGTAATTTGCAGTCAAAAGATTAAATGTTAAAATTTCATCAGAATTGACCATTTTGGGAACGTTCGACAGCTCCGCGGTCATCGTTTTTCGTCCGAAAATTGATTTTTTGGACTTTACCAAAAATGATTCAAAATATCAATTGGATCGTGCCTCATGTTGAATAACCACTTTTTAAACCCTCACAGTGACCAAAATTGCCATTTTTACAGAGTTTTGCTTACTCAGAAGCTTCAATTTTGACCAATTTCAGGCAGAGAAATGACTTTAAACACACTTATTTTAATTGAAAAGGTAATAATTCACATCCAACAGTAATTTGCAGTCAAAAGTTTAAATGTTAAAATTTCATCAGAATTGACCATTTTGGGAACGTTCGACAGCTCCGCGGTCACCGTTTTTCGTCCGAAAATTGATTTTTGGGACTTTACCAGAAATGATTCAAAATGTCAATTGGATCGTGCCTCATGTTTAATAACCACTTTTTAAACCCTCACAGTGACCAAAATTGCCATTTTTACAGAGTTTTGCTTACTCAGAAGCTTCAATTTTGACCAATTTCAGGCAGAGAAATGACTTTAAACACACTTATTTTAGTTGAAAAAGTAATAATTCACATCCAACAGTAATTTGCAGTCAAAAGATTAAATGTTAAAATTTCATCAGAATTGACCATTTTGGGAACGTTCGACAGCTCCGCGGTCATCGTTTTTCGTCCGAAAATTGATTTTTTGGACTTTACCAGAAATGATTCAAAATGTCAATTGAATCGTGCCTCATGTTGAATAACCACTTTTTAAACCCTCACAGTGACCAAAATTGCCATTTTTACAGTTGTGCTTACTCAGAAGCTTCAATTTTGACCAATTTCAGGCACAGAAATGACTTTAAACACACCTATTTTAGTTGAAAAAGTAATAATTCACAATCAACAGTAATTTGCAGTCAAAAGATTAAATGTTAAAATTTCATCAGAATTGACCATTTTGGGAACGTTCGACAGCTCCGCGGTCATCGTTTTTTGTCCGAAAATTGATTTTTTGGACTTTACCAAAAATGATTCAAAATGTCAATTGGATCGTGCCTCGTGTTGAATAACCAGTTTTTAAACCCTCACAGTGACCAAAATTGCCATTTTTACAGAGTTTTGCTTACTCAGAAGCTTCAATTTTGACCAATTTCAGGCACAGAAATGACTTTAAACACACTTATTTTAGTTGAAAAGGTAATAATTCACATCCAACAGTAATTTGCAGTCAAAAGATTAAATGTTAAAATTTAATCAGAATTGACCATTTTGGGAACGTTCGACAGCTCCGCGGTCATCGTTTTTCGTCCGAAAATTGATTTTTTGGACTTTACCAAAAATGATTCAAAATGTCAATTGGATCGTGCCTCATGTTGAATAACCACTTTTTAAACCCTCACAGTGACCAAAATTGCCATTTTTACAGAGTTTTGCTTACTGAGAAGCTTCAATTTTGACCAATTTCAGGCAGAGAAATGACTTTAAACACACTTATTTTAGTTGAAAAAGTAATAATTCATATCCAACAGTAATTTGCAGTCAAAAGATTAAATGTTAAAATTTCATCAGAATTGACCATTTTGGGAACGTTCGACAGCTCCGCGGTCATCGTTTTTTGTCCGAAAATTGATTTTTGGGACTTTACCAAAAATGATTCAAAATGTCAATTGGATCGTGCCTCGTGTTGAATAACCAGTTTTTAAACCCTCACAGTGACCAAAATTGCCATTTTTACAGTTTTGCTTACTCAGAAGCTTCAATTTTGACCAATTTCAGGCACAGAAATGACTTTAAACACACTTATTTTAGTTGAAAAAGTAATAATTCACATCCAACAGTAATTTGCAGTCAAAAGATTAAATGTTAAAATTTTATCAGAATTGACCATTTTGGGAACGTTCGACAGCTCCGCGGTCATCGTTTTTTGTCCGAAAATAGATTTTTTGGACTTTACCAAAAATGATTCAAAATATCAATTGGATCGTGCCTCATGTTGAATAACCACTTTTTAAACCCTCACAGTGACCAAAATTGCCATTTTTACAGAGTTTTGCTTACTCAGAAGCTTCAATTTTGACCAATTTCAGGCACAGAAATGACTTTAAACACACTTATTTTAGTTGAAAAGGTAATAATTCACATCCAACAGTAATTTGCAGTCAAAAGATTAAATGTTAAAATTTAATCAGAATTGACCATTTTGGGAACGTTCGACAGCTCCGCGGTCATCGTTTTTCGTCCGAAAATTGATTTTTTGGACTTTACCAAAAATGATTCAAAATGTCAATTGGATCGTGCCTCATGTTGAATAACCACTTTTTAAACCCTCACAGTGACCAAAATTGCCATTTTTACAGAGTTGTGCTTACTCAGAAGCTTCAATTTTGACCAATTTCAGGCAGAGAAATGACTTTAAACACACTTATTTTAGTTGAAAAAGTAATAATTCATATCCAACAGTAATTTGCAGTCAAAAGATTAAATGTAAAAACTTCATCAGAATTTACCATTTTGGGAACGTTCGACAGCTCCGCGGTCATCGTTTTTTGTCCGAAAATTGATTTTTTGGACTTTACCAAAAATGATTCAAAATGTCAATTGGATCGTGCCTCGTGTTGAATAACCAGTTTTTAAACCCTCACAGTGACCAAGATTGCCATTTTTACAGAGTTTTGCTTGCTCAGAAGCTTCAATTTTGATCAATTTCAGGCACAGAAATGACTTTAAACACACTTTTTTTAGTTGAAAAGGTAATAATTCACATCCAACAGTAATTTGCAGTCAAAAGATTAAATGTTAAAATTTAATCAGAATTGACCATTTTGGGAACGTTCGACAGCTCCGCGGTCACCGTTTTTCGTCCGAAAATTGATTTTTGGGACTTTACCAAAAATGATTCAAAATGTCAATTGGATCGTGCCTCATGTTGAATAACCACTTTTTAAACCCTCACAGTGACCAAAATTGCCATTTTTACAGTTTTGCTTACTCAGAAGCTTCAATTTTGACCAATTTCAGGCACAGAAATGACTTTAAACACACCTATTTTAGTTGAAAAAGTAATAATTCACATCCAACAGTAATTTGCAGTCAAAAGATTAAATGTTAAAATTTCATCAGAATTGACCATTTTGAGAACGTTCGACAGCTCCGCGGTCATCGTTTTTTGTCCGAAAATTGATTTTTTGGACTTTACCAAAAATGATTCAAAATGTCAATTGGATCGTGCCTCGTGTTGAATAACCAGTTTTTAAACCCTCACAGTGACCAAAATTGCCATTTTTACAGAGTTTTGCTTACTCAGAAGCTTCAATTTTGACCAATTTCAGGCACAGAAATGACTTTAAACACACTTATTTTAGTTGAAAAGGTAATAATTCACATCCAACAGTAATTTGCAGTCAAAAGATTAAATGTTAAAATTTAATCAGAATTGACCATTTTGGGAACGTTCGACAGCTCCGCGGTCATCGTTTTTCGTCCGAAAATTGATTTTTTGGACTTTACCACAAATGATTCAAAATGTCAATTGGATCGTGCCTCATGTTGAATAACCACTTTTTAAACCCTCACAGTGACCAAAATTGCCACTTTTTACAGAGTTTTGCTTACTGAGAAGCTTCAATTTTGACCAATTTCAGGCAGAGAAATGACTTTAAACACACTTATTTTAGTTGAAAAAGTAATAATTCATATCCAACAGTAATTTGCAGTCAAAAGATTAAATGTTAAAATTTCATCAGAATTGACCATTTTGGGAACGTTCGACAGCTCCGCGGTCATCGTTTTTTGTCCGAAAATTGATTTTTGGGACTTTACCAAAAATGATTCAAAATGTCAATTGGATCGTGCCTCGTGTTGAATAACCAGTTTTTAAACCCTCACAGTGACCAAAATTGCAATTTTTACAGTTTTGCTTACTCAGAAGCTTCAATTTTGACCAATTTCAGGCACAGAAATGACTTTAAACACACTTATTTTAGTTGAAAAAGTAATAATTCACATCCAACAGTAATTTGCAGTCAAAAGATTAAATGTTAAAATTTTATCAGAATTGACCATTTTGGGAACGTTCGACAGCTCCGCGGTCATCGTTTTTTGTCCGAAAATAGATTTTTTGGACTTTACCAAAAATGATTCAAAATATCAATTGGATCGTGTCTCATGTTGAATAACCACTTTTTAAACCCTCACAGTGACTAAAATTGCCATTTTTACAGAGTTTTGCTTACTCAGAAGCTTCAATTTTGACCAATTTCAGGCACAGAAATGACTTTAAACACACTTATTTTAGTTGAAAAGGTAATAATTCACATCCAACAGTAATTTGCAGTCAAAAGATTAAATGTTAAAATTTAATCAGAATTGACCATTTTGGGAACGTTCGACAGCTCCGCGGTCATCGTTTTTCGTCCGAAAATTGATTTTTTGGACTTTACCAAAAATGATTCAAAATGTCAATTGGATCGTGCCTCATGTTGAATAACCACTTTTTAAACCCTCACAGTGACCAAAATTGCCATTTTTACAGAGTTTTGCTTACTCGGAAGCTTCAATTTTGACCGATTTCAGGCAGAGAAATGACTTTGAACACACTTATTTTAGTTGAAAAAGTAATAATTCACATCCAACAGTAATTTGCAGTCAAAAGATTAAATGTTAAAATTTCATCAGAATTGACCATTTTGGGAACGTTCGACAGCTCCGCGGTCATCGTTTTTCGTGCGAAAATTGATTTTTTGGACTTTACCAAAAATGATTCAAAATGTCAATTGGATCGTGCCTCGTGTTGAATAACCAGTTTTTAAACCCTCACGGTGACCAAAATTGACATTTTTACAGAGTTTTGCTTACTCAAAAGCTTCAATTTTGACCAATTTCAGGCACAGAAATGACTTTAAACACACTTATTTTAGTTGAAAAGGTAATAATTCACATCCAACAGTAATTTGCAGTCAAAAGATTAATTGTTAAAATGTCATCAGAATTGACCATTTTGGGAACGTTCGACAGCTCCGCGGTCATCGTTTTTTGTCCGAAAATTGATTTTTTGGACTTTACCAAAAATGATTCAAAATGTCAATTGGATCGTGCCTCGTGTTGAATAACCAGTTTTTAAACCCTCACAGTGACCAAAATTGACATTTTTACAGAGTTTTGCTTACTCAAAAGCTTCAATTTTGACCAATTTCAGGCAGAGAAATGACTTTAAACACACTTATTTTAGTTGAAAAAGTAATAATTCACATCCAACAGTAATTTGCAGTCAAAAGATTAAATGTTAAAATTTCATCAGAATTGACCATTTTGGGAACGTTCGACAGCTCCGCGGTCATCGTTTTTCGTCCGAAAATTGATTTTTTGGACTTTACCAAAAATGATTCAAAATGTCAATTGGATCGTGCCTCATGTTGAATAACCACTTTTTAAACCCTCACAGTGACCAAAATTGCCATTTTTACAGAGTTTTGCTTACTCAGAAGCTTCAATTTTGACCAATTTCAGGCAGAGAAATGACTTTAAACACACTTATTTTAGTTGAAAAAGTAATAATTCACATCCAACAGTAATTTGCAGTCAAAAGATTAAATGTTAAAATTTCATCAGAATTGACCATTTTGGGAACGTTCGACAGCTCCGCGGTCATCGTTTTTCGTCCGAAAATTGATTTTTTGGACTTTACCAAAAATGATTCAAAATGTCAATTGGATCGTGCCTCATGTTGAATAACCACTTTTTAAACCCTCACAGTGACCAAAATTGCCATTTTTACATAGTTTTGCTTACTCAGAAGCTTCAATTTTGACCAATTTCAGGCAGAGAAATGACTTTAAACACACTTATTTTAGTTGAAAAAGTAATAATTCACATCCAACAGTAATTTGCAGTCAAAAGATTAAATGTTAAAATTTCATCAGAATTGACCATTTTGGGAACGTTCGACAGCTCCGCGGTCATCGTTTTTCGTCCGAAAATGGATTTTTTGGACTTTACCAAAAATGATTCAAAATGTCAATTGGATCGTGCCTCATGTTGAATAACCACTTTTTAAACCCTCACAGTGACCAAAATTGCCATTTTTACAGAGTTTTGCTTACTCAGAAGCTTCAATTTTGACCAATTTCAGGCAGAGAAATGACTTTAAACACACTTATTTTAGTTGAAAAACTAATAATTCACATCCAACAGTAATTTGCAGTCAAAAGATTAAATGTTAAAATTTCATCAGAATTGACCATTTTGGGAACGTTCGACAGCTCCGCGGTCATCGTTTTTCGTCCGAAAATTGATTTTTTGGACTTTACCAAAAATGATTCAAAATGTCAATTGGATCGTGCCTCATGTTGAATAACCACTTTTTAAACCCTCACAGTGACCAAAATTGCCATTTTTACAGAGTTTTGCTTGCTCAGAAGCTTCAATTTTGATCAATTTCAGGCACAGAAATGACTTTAAACACACTTTTTTTAGTTGAAAAGGTAATAATTCACATCCAACAGTAATTTGCAGTCAAAAGATTAAATGTTAAAATTTAATCAGAATTGACCATTTTGGGAACGTTCGACAGCTCCGCGGTCACCGTTTTTCGTCCGAAAATTGATTTTTGGGACTTTACCAAAAATGATTCAAAATGTCAATTGGATCGTGCCTCATGTTGAATAACCACTTTTTAAACCCTCACAGTGACCAAAATTGCCATTTTTACAGAGTTTTGCTTACTCGGAAGCTTCAATTTTGACCGATTTCAGGCAGAGAAATGACTTTGAACACACTTATTTTAGTTGAAAAAGTAATAATTCACATCCAACAGTAATTTGCAGTCAAAAGATTAAATGTTAAAATTTCATCAGAATTGACCATTTTGGGAACGTTCGACAGCTCCGCGGTCATCGTTTTTCGTGCGAAAATTGATTTTTTGGACTTTACCAAAAATGATTCAAAATGTCAATTGGATCGTGCCTCGTGTTGAATAACCAGTTTTTAAACCCTCACGGTGACCAAAATTGACATTTTTACAGAGTTTTGCTTACTCAAAAGCTTCAATTTTGACCAATTTCAGGCACAGAAATGACTTTAAACACACTTATTTTAGTTGAAAAGGTAATAATTCACATCCAACAGTAATTTGCAGTCAAAAGATTAATTGTTAAAATGTCATCAGAATTGACCATTTTGGGAACGTTCGACAGCTCCGCGGTCATCGTTTTTTGTCCGAAAATTGATTTTTTGGACTTTACCAAAAATGATTCAAAATGTCAATTGGATCGTGCCTCGTGTTGAATAACCAGTTTTTAAACCCTCACAGTGACCAAAATTGACATTTTTACAGAGTTTTGCTTACTCAAAAGCTTCAATTTTGACCAATTTCAGGCAGAGAAATGACTTTAAACACACTTATTTTAGTTGAAAAAGTAATAATTCACATCCAACAGTAATTTGCAGTCAAAAGATTAAATGTTAAAATTTCATCAGAATTGACCATTTTGGGAACGTTCGACAGCTCCGCGGTCATCGTTTTTCGTCCGAAAATTGATTTTTTGGACTTTACCAAAAATGATTCAAAATGTCAATTGGATCGTGCCTCATGTTGAATAACCACTTTTTAAACCCTCACAGTGACCAAAATTGCCATTTTTACAGAGTTTTGCTTACTCAGAAGCTTCAATTTTGACCAATTTCAGGCAGAGAAATGACTTTAAACACACTTATTTTAGTTGAAAAAGTAATAATTCACATCCAACAGTAATTTGCAGTCAAAAGATTAAATGTTAAAATTTCATCAGAATTGACCATTTTGGGAACGTTCGACAGCTCCGCGGTCATCGTTTTTCGTCCGAAAATTGATTTTTTGGACTTTACCAAAAATGATTCAAAATGTCAATTGGATCGTGCCTCATGTTGAATAACCACTTTTTAAACCCTCACAGTGACCAAAATTGCCATTTTTACATAGTTTTGCTTACTCAGAAGCTTCAATTTTGACCAATTTCAGGCAGAGAAATGACTTTAAACACACTTATTTTAGTTGAAAAAGTAATAATTCACATCCAACAGTAATTTGCAGTCAAAAGATTAAATGTTAAAATTTCATCAGAATTGACCATTTTGGGAACGTTCGACAGCTCCGCGGTCATCGTTTTTCGTCCGAAAATGGATTTTTTGGACTTTACCAAAAATGATTCAAAATGTCAATTGGATCGTGCCTCATGTTGAATAACCACTTTTTAAACCCTCACAGTGACCAAAATTGCCATTTTTACAGAGTTTTGCTTACTCAGAAGCTTCAATTTTGACCAATTTCAGGCAGAGAAATGACTTTAAACACACTTATTTTAGTTGAAAAACTAATAATTCACATCCAACAGTAATTTGCAGTCAAAAGATTAAATGTTAAAATTTCATCAGAATTGACCATTTTGGGAACGTTCGACAGCTCCGCGGTCATCGTTTTTCGTCCGAAAATTGATTTTTTGGACTTTACCAAAAATGATTCAAAATGTCAATTGGATCGTGCCTCATGTTGAATAACCACTTTTTAAACCCTCACAGTGACCAAAATTGCCATTTTTACAGAGTTTTGCTTGCTCAGAAGCTTCAATTTTGATCAATTTCAGGCACAGAAATGACTTTAAACACACTTTTTTTAGTTGAAAAGGTAATAATTCACATCCAACAGTAATTTGCAGTCAAAAGATTAAATGTTAAAATTTAATCAGAATTGACCATTTTGGGAACGTTCGACAGCTCCGCGGTCACCGTTTTTCGTCCGAAAATTGATTTTTGGGACTTTACCAAAAATGATTCAAAATGTCAATTGGATCGTGCCTCATGTTGAATAACCACTTTTTAAACCCTCACAGTGACCAAAATTGCCATTTTTACAGTTTTGCTTACTCAGAAGCTTCAATTTTGACCAATTTCAGGCACAGAAATGACTTTAAACACACCTATTTTAGTTGAAAAAGTAATAATTCACATCCAACAGTAATTTGCAGTCAAAAGATTAAATGTTAAAATTTCATCAGAATTGACCATTTTGAGAACGTTCGACAGCTCCGCGGTCATCGTTTTTTGTCCGAAAATTGATTTTTTGGACTTTACCAAAAATGATTCAAAATGTCAATTGGATCGTGCCTCGTGTTGAATAACCAGTTTTTAAACCCTCACAGTGACCAAAATTGCCATTTTTACAGAGTTTTGCTTACTCAGAAGCTTCAATTTTGACCAATTTCAGGCACAGAAATGACTTTAAACACACTTATTTTAGTTGAAAAGGTAATAATTCACATCCAACAGTAATTTGCAGTCAAAAGATTAAATGTTAAAATTTAATCAGAATTGACCATTTTGGGAACGTTCGACAGCTCCGCGGTCATCGTTTTTCGTCCGAAAATTGATTTTTTGGACTTTACCACAAATGATTCAAAATGTCAATTGGATCGTGCCTCATGTTGAATAACCACTTTTTAAACCCTCACAGTGACCAAAATTGCCACTTTTTACAGAGTTTTGCTTACTGAGAAGCTTCAATTTTGACCAATTTCAGGCAGAGAAATGACTTTAAACACACTTATTTTAGTTGAAAAAGTAATAATTCATATCCAACAGTAATTTGCAGTCAAAAGATTAAATGTTAAAATTTCATCAGAATTGACCATTTTGGGAACGTTCGACAGCTCCGCGGTCATCGTTTTTTGTCCGAAAATTGATTTTTGGGACTTTACCAAAAATGATTCAAAATGTCAATTGGATCGTGCCTCATGTTGAATAACCACTTTTTAAACCCTCACAGTGACCAAAATTGCCATTTTTACAGAGTTTTGCTTACTCAGAAGCTTCAATTTTGACCAATTTCAGGCACAGAAATGACTTTAAACACACTTATTTTAGTTGAAAAGGTAATAATTCACATCCAACAGTAATTTGCAGTCAAAAGATTAAATGTTAAAATTTAATCAGAATTGACCATTTTGGGAACGTTCGACAGCTCCGCGGTCATCGTTTTTCGTCCGAAAATTGATTTTTTGGACTTTACCAAAAATGATTCAAAATGTCAATTGGATCGTGCCTCATGTTGAATAACCACTTTTTAAACCCTCACAGTGACCAAAATTGCCATTTTTACAGAGTTTTGCTTACTCGGAAGCTTCAATTTTGACCGATTTCAGGCAGAGAAATGACTTTAAACACACTTATTTTAGTTGAAAAAGTAATAATTCACATCCAACAGTAATTTGCAGTCAAAAGATTAAATGTTAAAATTTCATCAGAATTGACCATTTTGGGAACGTTCGACAGCTCCGCGGTCATCGTTTTTCGTGCGAAAATTGATTTTTTGGACTTTACCAAAAATGATTCAAAATGTCAATTGGATCGTGCCTCGTGTTGAATAACCAGTTTTTAAACCCTCACGGTGACCAAAATTGACATTTTTACAGAGTTTTGCTTACTCAAAAGCTTCAATTTTGACCAATTTCAGGCAGAGAAATGACTTTAAACACACTTATTTTAGTTGAAAAGGTAATAATTCACATCCAACAGTAATTTGCAGTCAAAAGATTAATTGTTAAAATGTCATCAGAATTGACCATTTTGGGAACGTTCGACAGCTCCGCGGTCATCGTTTTTTGTCCGAAAATTGATTTTTTGGACTTTACCAAAAATGATTCAAAATGTCAATTGGATCGTGCCTCGTGTTGAATAACCAGTTTTTAAACCCTCACAGTGACCAAAATTGACATTTTTACAGAGTTTTGCTTACTCAAAAGCTTCAATTTTGACCAATTTCAGGCAGAGAAATGACTTTAAACACACTTATTTTAGTTGAAAAAGTAATAATTCACATCCAACAGTAATTTGCAGTCAAAAGATTAAATGTTAAAATTTCATCAGAATTAACCATTTTGGGAACGTTCGACAGCTCCGCGGTCATCGTTTTTCGTGCGAAAATGGATTTTTTGGACTTTACCAAAAATGATTCAAAATGTCAATTGGATCGTGCCTCGTGTTGAATAACCAGTATTTAAACCCTCACGGTGACCAAAATTGACATTTTTACAGAGTTTTGCTTACTCAAAAGCTTCAATTTTGACCAATTTCAGGCAGAGAAATGACTTTAAACACACTTATTTTAGTTGAAAAGGTAATAATTCACATCCAACAGTAATTTGCAGTCAAAAGATTAATTGTTAAAATGTCATCAGAATTGACCATTTTGGGAACGTTCGACAGCTCCGCGGTCATCGTTTTTTGTCCGAAAATTGATTTTTTGGACTTTACCAAAAATGATTCAAAATGTCAATTGGATCGTGCCTCGTGTTGAATAACCAGTTTTTAAACCCTCACAGTGACCAAAATTGACATTTTTACAGAGTTTTGCTTACTCAAAAGCTTCAATTTTGACCAATTTCAGGCAGAGAAATGACTTTAAACACACTTATTTTAGTTGAAAAAGTAATAATTCACATCCAACAGTAATTTGCAGTCAAAAGATTAAATGTTAAAATTTCATCAGAATTGACCATTTTGGGAACGTTCGACAGCTCCGCGGTCATCGTTTTTCGTCCGAAAATTGATTTTTTTGGACTTTACCAAAAATGATTCAAAATGTCAATTGGATCGTGCCTCATGTTGAATAACCACTTTTTAAACCCTCACAGTGACCAAAATTGCCATTTTTACATAGTTTTGCTTACTCAGAAGCTTCAATTTTGACCAATTTCAGGCAGAGAAATGACTTTAAACACACTTATTTTAGTTGAAAAAGTAATAATTCACATCCAACAGTAATTTGCAGTCAAAAGATTAAATGTTAAAATTTCATCAGAATTGACCATTTTGGGAACGTTCGACAGCTCCGCGGTCATCATTTTTCGTCCGAAAATTGATTTTTTGGACTTTACCAAAAATGATTCAAAATGTCAATTGGATCGTGCCTCATGTTGAATAACCACTTTTTAAACCCTCACAGTGACCAAAATTGCCATTTTTACAGAGTTTTGCTTACTCAGAAGCTTCAATTTTGACCAATTTCAGGCAGAGAAATGACTTTAAACACACTTATTTTAGTTGAAAAAGTAATAATTCACATCCAACAGTAATTTGCAGTCAAAAGATTAAATGTTAAAATTTCATCAGAATTGACCATTTTGGGAACGTTCGACAGCTCCGCGGTCATCGTTTTTCGTCCGAAAATTGATTTTTTGGACTTTACCAAAAATGATTCAAAATGTCAATTGGATCGTGCCTCATGTTGAATAACCACTTTTTAAACCCTCACAGTGACCAAAATTGCCATTTTTACAGTTTTGCTTACTCAGAAGCTTCAATTTTGACCAATTTCAGGCACAGAAATGACTTTAAACACACCTATTTTAGTTGAAAAAGTAATAATTCACATCCAACAGTAATTTGCAGTCAAAAGATTAAATGTTAAAATTTCATCAGAATTGACCATTTTGGGAACGTTCGACAGCTCCGCGGTCATCGTTTTTTGTCCGAAAATTGATTTTTATGACTTTACCAAAAATGATTCAAAATGTCAATTGGATCGTGCCTCGTGTTGAATAACCAGTTTTTAAACCCTCACAGTGACCAAAATTGCCATTTTTACAGAGTTTTGCTTACTCAGAAGCTTCAATTTTGACCAATTTCAGGCACAGAAATGACTTTATACACACTTATTTTAGTTGAAAAGGTAATAATTCACATCCAACAGTAATTTGCAGTCAAAAGATTAAATGTTAAAATTTAATCAGAATTGACCATTTTGGGAACGTTCGACAGCTCCGCGGTCATCGTTTTTCGTCCGAAAATAGATTTTTGGGACTTTACCAAAAATGATTCAAAATGTCAATTGGATCGTGCCTCATGTTGAATAACCACTTTTTAAACCCTCACAGTGACCAAAATTGCCACTTTTTACAGAGTTGTGCTTACTCAGAAGCTTCAATTTTGAACAATTTCAGGCAGAGAAATGACTTTAAACACACTTATTTTAGTTGAAAAAGTAATAATTCATATCCAACAGTAATTTGCAGTCAAAAGATTAAATGTAAAAACTTCATCAGAATTTACCATTTTGGGAACGTTCGACAGCTCCGCGGTCATCGTTTTTTGTCCGAAAATTGATTTTTTGGACTTTACCAAAAATGATTCAAAATGTCAATTGGATCGTGCCTCGTGTTGAATAACCAGTTTTTAAACCCTCACAGTGACCAAAATTGCCATTTTTACAGAGTTTTGCTTACTCAGAAGCTTCAATTTTGACCAATTTCAGGCAGAGAAATGACTTTAAACACACTTATTTTAGTTGAAAAAGTAATAATTCACATCCAACAGTAATTTGCAGTCAAAAGATTAAATGTTAAAATTTCATCAGAATTGACCATTTTGGGAACGTTCGACAGCTCCGCGGTCATCGTTTTTCGTCCGAAAATTGATTTTTTGGACTTTACCAAAAATGATTCAAAATGTCAATGGGATCGTGCCTCATGTTGAATAACCACTTTTTAAACCCTCACAGTGACCAAAATTGCCATTTTTACAGAGTTTTGCTTACTCGGAAGCTTCAATTTTGACCGATTTCAGGCAGAGAAATGACTTTAAACACACTTATTTTAGTTGAAAAAGTAATAATTCACATCCAACAGTAATTTGCAGTCAAAAGATTAAATGTTAAAATTTCATCAGAATTGACCATTTTGGGAACGTTCGACAGCTCCGCGGTCATCGTTTTCGTGCGAAAATTGATTTTTTGGACTTTACCAAAAATGATTCAAAATGTCAATTGGATCGTGCCTCGTGTTGAATAACCAGTTTTTAAACCCTCACGGTGACCAAAATTGACATTTTTACAGAGTTTTGCTTACTCAAAAGCTTCAATTTTGACCAATTTCAGGCAGAGAAATGACTTTAAACACACTTATTTTAGTTGAAAAGGTAATAATTCACATCCAACAGTAATTTGCAGTCAAAAGATTAATTGTTAAAATGTCATCAGAATTGACCATTTTGGGAACGTTCGACAGCTCCGCGGTCATCGTTTTTTGTCCGAAAATTGATTTTTTGGACTTTACCAAAAATGATTCAAAATGTCAATTGGATCGTGCCTCGTGTTGAATAACCAGTTTTTAAACCCTCACAGTGACCAAAATTGACATTTTTACAGAGTTTTGCTTACTCAAAAGCTTCAATTTTGACCAATTTCAGGCAGAGAAATGACTTTAAACACACTTATTTTAGTTGAAAAAGTAATAATTCACATCCAACAGTAATTTGCAGTCAAAAGATTAAATGTTAAAATTTCATCAGAATTGACCATTTTGGGAACGTTCGACAGCTCCGCGGTCATCGTTTTTCGTCCGAAAATTGATTTTTTTGGACTTTACCAAAAATGATTCAAAATGTCAATTGGATCGTGCCTCATGTTGAATAACCACTTTTTAAACCCTCACAGTGACCAAAATTGCCATTTTTACATAGTTTTGCTTACTCAGAAGCTTCAATTTTGACCAATTTCAGGCAGAGAAATGACTTTAAACACACTTATTTTAGTTGAAAAAGTAATAATTCACATCCAACAGTAATTTGCAGTCAAAAGATTAAATGTTAAAATTTCATCAGAATTGACCATTTTGGGAACGTTCGACAGCTCCGCGGTCATCATTTTTCGTCCGAAAATTGATTTTTTGGACTTTACCAAAAATGATTCAAAATGTCAATTGGATCGTGCCTCATGTTGAATAACCACTTTTTAAACCCTCACAGTGACCAAAATTGCCATTTTTACAGAGTTTTGCTTACTCAGAAGCTTCAATTTTGACCAATTTCAGGCAGAGAAATGACTTTAAACACACTTATTTTAGTTGAAAAAGTAATAATTCACATCCAACAGTAATTTGCAGTCAAAAGATTAAATGTTAAAATTTCATCAGAATTGACCATTTTGGGAACGTTCGACAGCTCCGCGGTCATCGTTTTTCGTCCGAAAATTGATTTTTTGGACTTTACCAAAAATGATTCAAAATGTCAATTGGATCGTGCCTCATGTTGAATAACCACTTTTTAAACCCTCACAGTGACCAAAATTGCCATTTTTACAGTTTTGCTTACTCAGAAGCTTCAATTTTGACCAATTTCAGGCACAGAAATGACTTTAAACACACCTATTTTAGTTGAAAAAGTAATAATTCACATCCAACAGTAATTTGCAGTCAAAAGATTAAATGTTAAAATTTCATCAGAATTGACCATTTTGGGAACGTTCGACAGCTCCGCGGTCATCGTTTTTTGTCCGAAAATTGATTTTTATGACTTTACCAAAAATGATTCAAAATGTCAATTGGATCGTGCCTCGTGTTGAATAACCAGTTTTTAAACCCTCACAGTGACCAAAATTGCCATTTTTACAGAGTTTTGCTTACTCAGAAGCTTCAATTTTGACCAATTTCAGGCACAGAAATGACTTTATACACACTTATTTTAGTTGAAAAGGTAATAATTCACATCCAACAGTAATTTGCAGTCAAAAGATTAAATGTTAAAATTTAATCAGAATTGACCATTTTGGGAACGTTCGACAGCTCCGCGGTCATCGTTTTTCGTCCGAAAATAGATTTTTGGGACTTTACCAAAAATGATTCAAAATGTCAATTGGATCGTGCCTCGTGTTGAATAACCAGTTTTTAAACCCTCACAGTGACCAAAATTGACATTTTTACAGAGTTTTGCTTACTCAAAAGCTTCAATTTTGACCAATTTCAGGCAGAGAAATGACTTTAAACACACTTATTTTAGTTGAAAAAGTAATAATTCACATCCAACAGTAATTTGCAGTCAAAAGATTAAATGTTAAAATTTCATCAGAATTGACCATTTTGGGAACGTTCGACAGCTCCGCGATCATCGTTTTTCGTCCGAAAATTGATTTTTTGGACTTTACCAAAAATGATTCAAAATGTCAATTGGATCGTGCCTCATGTTGAATAACCACTTTTTAAACCCTCACAGTGACCAAAATTGCCATTTTTACAGAGTTTTGCTTACTCAGAAGCTTCAATTTTGACCAATTTCAGGCAGAGAAATGACTTTAAACACACTTATTTTAGTTGAAAAAGTAATAATTCACATCCAACAGTAATTTGCAGTCAAAAGATTAAATGTTAAAATTTCATCAGAATTGACCATTTTGGGAACGTTCGACAGCTCCGCGGTCATCGTTTTTCGTCCGAAAATTGATTTTTTGGACTTTACCAAAAATGATTCAAAATGTCAATTGGATCGTGCCTCATGTTGAATAACCACTTTTTAAACCCTCACAGTGACCAAAATTGCCATTTTTACATAGTTTTGCTTACTCAGAAGCTTCAATTTTGACCAATTTCAGGCAGAGAAATGACTTTAAACACACTTATTTTAGTTGAAAAAGTAATAATTCACATCCAACAGTAATTTGCAGTCAAAAGATTAAATGTTAAAATTTCATCAGAATTGACCATTTTGGGAACGTTCGACAGCTCCGGGGTCATCGTTTTTCGTCCGAAAATTGATTTTTTTGACTTTACCAAAAATGATTCAAAATGTCAATTGGATCGTGCCTCATGTTGAATAACCACTTTTTAAACCCTCACAGTGACCAAAATTGCCATTTTTACAGAGTTTTGCTTACTCAGAAGCTTCAATTTTGACCAATTTCAGGCAGAGAAATGACTTTAAACACACTTATTTTAGTTGAAAAAGTAATAATTCACATCCAACAGTAATTTGCAGTCAAAAGATTAAATGTTAAAATTTCATCAGAATTGACCATTTTGGGAACGTTCGACAGCTCCGCGGTCATCGTTTTTCGTCCGAAAATTGATTTTTTGGACTTTACCAAAAATGATTCAAAATGTCAATTGGATCGTGCCTCATGTTGAATAACCACTTTTTAAACCCTCACAGTGACCAAAATTGCCATTTTTACAGTTTTGCTTACTCAGAAGCTTCAATTTTGACCAATTTCAGGCACAGAAATGACTTTAAACACACCTATTTTAGTTGAAAAAGTAATAATTCACATCCAACAGTAATTTGCAGTCAAAAGATTAAATGTTAAAATTTCATCAGAATTGACCATTTTGGGAACGTTCGACAGCTCCGCGGTCATCGTTTTTTGTCCGAAAATTGATTTTTATGACTTTACCAAAAATGATTCAAAATGTCAATTGGATCGTGCCTCGTGTTGAATAACCAGTTTTTAAACCCTCTCAGTGACCAAAATTGCCATTTTTACAGAGTTTTGCTTACTCAGAAGCTTCAATTTTGACCAATTTCAGGCACAGAAATGACTTTATACACACTTATTTTAGTTGAAAAGGTAATAATTCACATCCAACAGTAATTTGCAGTCAAAAGATTAAATGTTAAAATTTAATCAGAATTGACCATTTTGGGAACGTTCGACAGCTCCGCGGTCATCGTTTTTCGTCCGAAAATAGATTTTTGGGACTTTACCAAAAATGATTCAAAATGTCAATTGGATCGTGCCTCATGTTGAATAACCACTTTTTAAACCCTCACAGTGACCAAAATTGCCATTTTTACAGTTTTGCTTACTCAGAAGCTTCAATTTTGACCAATTTCAGGCACAGAAATGACTTTAAACACACTTATTTTAGTTGAAAAGGTAATAATTCACATCCAACAGTAATTTGCAGTCAAAAGATTAAATGTTAAAATTTAATCAGAATTAACCATTTTGGGAACGTTCGACAGCTCCGCGGTCATCGTTTTTCGTCCGAAAATTGATTTTTTGGACTTTACCACAAATGATTCAAAATGTCAATTGGATCGTGCCTCATGTTGAAAAACCACTTTTTAAACCCTCACAGTGACCAAAATTGCCATTTTTACAGAGTTTTGCTTACTGAGAAGCTTCAATTTTGACCAATTTCAGGCAGAGAAATGACTTTAAACACACTTATTTTAGTTGAAAAAGTAATAATTCATATCCAACAGTAATTTGCAGTCAAAAGATTAAATGTTAAAATTTCATCAGAATTGACCATTTTGGGAACGTTCGACAGCTCCGCGGTCATCGTTTTTTGTCCGAAAATTGATTTTTGGGACTTTACCAAAAATGATTCAAAATGTCAATTGGATCGTGCCTCGTGTTGAATAACTAGTTTTTAAACCCTCACAGTGACCAAAATTGCCATTTTTACAGTTTTGCTTACTCAGAAGCTTAAATTTTGACCAATTTCAGGCACAGAAATGACTTTAAACACACTTATTTTAGTTGAAAAAGTAATAATTCACATCCAACAGTAATTTGCAGTCAAAAGATTAAATGTTAAAATTTTATCAGAATTGACCATTTTGGGAACGTTCGACAGCTCCGCGGTCATCGTTTTTTGTCCGAAAATAGATTTTTTGGACTTTACCAAAAATGATTCAAAATATCAATTGGATCGTGCCTCATGTTGAATAACCACTTTTTAAACCCTCACAGTGACCAAAATTGCCATTTTTACAGAGTTTTGCTTACTCAGAAGCTTCAATTTTGACCAATTTCAGGCACAGAAATGACTTTAAACACACTTATTTTAGTTGAAAAGGTAATAATTCACATCCAACAGTAATTTGCAGTCAAAAGATTAAATGTTAAAATTTAATCAGAATTGACCATTTTGGGAACGTTCGACAGCTCCGCGGTCATCGTTTTTCGTCCGAAAATTGATTTTTTGGACTTTACCAAAAATGATTCAAAATGTCAATTGGATCGTGCCTCATGTTGAATAACCACTTTTTAAACCCTCACAGTGACCAAAATTGCCATTTTTACAGAGTTTTGCTTACTCGGAAGCTTCAATTTTGACCGATTTCAGGCAGAGAAATGACTTTAAACACACTTATTTTAGTTGAAAAAGTAATAATTCACATCCAACAGTAATTTGCAGTCAAAAGATTAAATGTTAAAATTTCATCAGAATTGACCATTTTGGGAACGTTCGACAGCTCCGCGGTCATCGTTTTTCGTGCGAAAATTGATTTTTTGGACTTTACCAAAAATGATTCAAAATGTCAATTGGATCGTGCCTCGTGTTGAATAACCAGTTTTTAAACCCTCACGGTGACCAAAATTGACATTTTTACAGAGTTTTGCTTACTCAAAAGCTTCAATTTTGACCAATTTCAGGCAGAGAAATGACTTTAAACACACTTATTTTAGTTGAAAAGGTAATAATTCACATCCAACAGTAATTTGCAGTCAAAAGATTAATTGTTAAAATGTCATCAGAATTGACCATTTTGGGAACGTTCGACAGCTCCGCGGTCATCGTTTTTTGTCCGAAAATTGATTTTTTGGACTTTACCAAAAATGATTCAAAATGTCAATTGGATCGTGCCTCGTGTTGAATAACCAGTTTTTAAACCCTCACAGTGACCAAAATTGACATTTTTACAGAGTTTTGCTTACTCAAAAGCTTCAATTTTGACCAATTTCAGGCAGAGAAATGACTTTAAACACACTTATTTTAGTTGAAAAAGTAATAATTCACATCCAACAGTAATTTGCAGTCAAAAGATTAAATGTTAAAATTTCATCAGAATTAACCATTTTGGGAACGTTCGACAGCTCCGCGGTCATCGTTTTTCGTGCGAAAATGGATTTTTTGGACTTTACCAAAAATGATTCAAAATGTCAATTGGATCGTGCCTCGTGTTGAATAACCAGTTTTTAAACCCTCACGGTGACCAAAATTGACATTTTTACAGAGTTTTGCTTACTCAAAAGCTTCAATTTTGACCAATTTCAGGCAGAGAAATGACTTTAAACACACTTATTTTAGTTGAAAAGGTAATAATTCACATCCAACAGTAATTTGCAGTCAAAAGATTAATTGTTAAAATGTCATCAGAATTGACCATTTTGGGAACGTTCGACAGCTCCGCGGTCATCGTTTTTTGTCCGAAAATTGATTTTTTGGACTTTACCAAAAATGATTCAAAATGTCAATTGGATCGTGCCTCGTGTTGTATAACCAGTTTTTAAACCCTCACAGTGACCAAAATTGACATTTTTACAGAGTTTTGCTTACTCAAAAGCTTCAATTTTGACCAATTTCAGGCAGAGAAATGACTTTAAACACACTTATTTTAGTTGAAAAAGTAATAATTCACATCCAACAGTAATTTGCAGTCAAAAGATTAAATGTTAAAATTTCATCAGAATTGACCATTTTGGGAACGTTCGACAGCTCAGTGGTCATCGTTTTTCGTCCGAAAATTGATTTTTTGGACTTTACCAAAAATGATTCAAAATGTCAATTGGATCGTGCCTCATGTTGAATAACCACTTTTTAAACCCTCACAGTGACCAAAATTGCCATTTTTACAGAGTTTTGCTTACTCAGAAGCTTCAATTTTGACCAATTTCAGGCAGAGAAATGACTTTAAACACACTTATTTTAGTTGAAAAAGTAATAATTCACATCCAACAGTAATTTGCAGTCAAAAGATTAAATGTTAAAATTTCATCAGAATTGACCATTTTGGGAACGTTCGACAGCTCCGCGGTCATCGTTTTTCGTCCGAAAATTGATTTTTTTGGACTTTACCAAAAATGATTCAAAATGTCAATTGGATCGTGCCTCATGTTGAATAACCACTTTTTAAACCCTCACAGTGACCAAAATTGCCATTTTTACATAGTTTTGCTTACTCAGAAGCTTCAATTTTGACCAATTTCAGGCAGAGAAATGACTTTAAACACACTTATTTTAGTTGAAAAAGTAATAATTCACATCCAACAGTAATTTGCAGTCAAAAGATTAAATGTTAAAATTTAATCAGAATTGACCATTTTGGGAACGTTCGACAGCTCCGCGGTCATCGTTTTTCGTCCGAAAATAGATTTTTGGGACTTTACCAAAAATGATTCAAAATGTCAATTGGATCGTGCCTCATGTTGAATAACCACTTTTTAAACCCTCACAGTGACCAAAATTGCCATTTTTACAGAGTTGTGCTTACTCAGAAGCTTCAATTTTGAACAATTTCAGGCAGAGAAATGACTTTAAACACACTTATTTTAGTTGAAAAAGTAATAATTCATATCCAACAGTAATTTGCAGTCAAAAGATTAAATGTAAAAACTTCATCAGAATTTACCATTTTGGGAACGCACGACAGCTCCGCGGTCATCGTTTTTTGTCCGAAAATTGATTTTTGGGACTTTACCAAAAATGATTCAAAATGTCAATTGGATCGTGCCTCGTGTTGAATAACCAGTTTTTAAACCCTCACAGTGACCAAAATTGCCATTTTTACAGAGTTTTGCTTGCTCAGAAGCTTCAATTTTGATCAATTTCAGGCACAGAAATGACTTTAAACACACTTTTTTTAGTTGAAAAGGTAATAATTCACATCCAACAGTAATTTGCAGTCAAAAGATTAAATGTTAAAATTTAATCAGAATTGACCATTTTGGGATCGTTCGACAGCTCCGCGGTCACCGTTTTTCGTCCGAAAATTGATTTTTGGGACTTTACCAAAAATGATTCAAAATGTCAATTGGATCGTGCCTCATGTTTAATAACCACTTTTTAAACCCTCACAGTGACCAAAATTGCCATTTTTACAGAGTTTTGCTTACTCAGAAGCTTCAATTTTGACCAATTTCAGGCAGAGAAATGACTTTAAACACACTTATTTTAGTTGAAAAAGTAATAATTCACATCCAACAGTAATTTGCAGTCAAAAGATTAAATGTTAAAATTTCATCAGAATTGACCATTTTGGGAACGTTCGACAGCTCCGCGGTCATCGTTTTTCGTCCGAAAATTGATTTTTTGGACTTTACCAAAAATGATTCAAAATGTCAATTGGATCGTGCCTCATGTTGAATAACCACTTTTTAAACCCTCACAGTGACCAAAATTGCCATTTTTACAGTTTTGCTTACTCAGAAGCTTCAATTTTGACCAATTTCAGGCACAGAAATGACTTTAAACACACCTATTTTAGTTGAAAAAGTAATAATTCACATCCAACAGTAATTTGCAGTCAAAAGATTAAATGTTAAAATTTCATCAGAATTGACCATTTTGAGAACGTTCGACAGCTCCGCGGTCATCGTTTTTTGTCCGAAAATTGATTTTTTGGACTTTACCAAAAATGATTCAAAATGTCAATTGGATCGTGCCTCGTGTTGAATAACCAGTTTTTAAACCCTCACAGTGACCAAAATTGCCATTTTTACAGAGTTTTGCTTACTCAGAAGCTTCAATTTTGACCAATTTCAGGCACAGAAATGACTTTAAACACACTTATTTTAGTTGAAAAGGTAATAATTCACATCCAACAGTAATTTGCAGTCAAAAGATTAAATGTTAAAATTTAATCAGAATTGACCATTTTGGGAACGTTCGACAGCTCCGCGGTCATCGTTTTTCGTCCGAAAATTGATTTTTTGGACTTTACCACAAATGATTCAAAATGTCAATTGGATCGTGCCTCATGTTGAATAACCACTTTTTAAACCCTCACAGTGACCAAAATTGCCATTTTTACAGAGTTTTGCTTACTGAGAAGCTTCAATTTTGACCAATTTCAGGCAGAGAAATGACTTTAAACACACTTATTTTAGTTGAAAAAGTAATAATTCATATCCAACAGTAATTTGCAGTCAAAAGATTAAATGTTAAAATTTCATCAGAATTGACCATTTTGGGAACGTTCGACAGCTCCGCGGTCATCGTTTTTTGTCCGAAAATTGATTTTTGGGACTTTACCAAAAATGATTCAAAATGTCAATTGGATCGTGCCTCGTGTTGAATAACCAGTTTTTAAACCCTTACAGTGACCAAAATTGCCATTTTTACAGTTTTGCTTACTCAGAAGCTTCAATTTTGACCAATTTCAGGCACAGAAATGACTTTAAACACACTTATTTTAGTTGAAAAAGTAATAAGTCACATCCAACAGTAATTTGCAGTCAAAAGATTAAATGTTAAAATTTTATCAGAATTGACCATTTTGGGAACGTTCGACAGCTCCGCGGTCATCGTTTTTTGTCCGAAAATAGATTTTTTGGACTTTACCAAAAATGATTCAAAATATCAATTGGATCGTGCCTCATGTTGAATAACCACTTTTTAAACCCTCACAGTGACCAAAATTGCCATTTTTACAGAGTTTTGCTTACACAGAAGCTTCAATTTTGACCAATTTCAGGCACCGAAATGACTTTAAACACACTTATTTTAGTTGAAAAGGTAATAATTCACATCCAACAGTAATTTGCAGTCAAAAGATTAAATGTTAAAATTTCATCAGAATTGACCATTTTGGGAACGTTCGACAGCTCCGCGGTCATCGTTTTTCGTGCGAAAATTGATTTTTTGGACTTTACCAAAAATGATTCAAAATGTCAATTGGATCGTGCCTCGTGTTGAATAACCAGTTTTTAAACCCTCACAGTGACCAAAATTGACATTTTTACAGAGTTTTGCTTACTCAAAAGCTTCAATTTTGACCAATTTCAGGCAGAGAAATGACTTTAAACACACTTATTTTAGTTGAAAAGGTAATAATTTGCATCCAACAGTAATTTGCAGTCAAAAGATTAATTGTTAAAATGTCATCAGAATTGACCATTTTGGGAACGTTCGACAGCTCCGCGGTCATCGTTTTTTGTCCGAAAATTGATTTTTTGGGCTTTACCAAAAATGATTCAAAATGTCAATTGGATCGTGCCTCGTGTTGAATAACCAGTTTTTAAACCCTCACAGTGACCAAAATTGACATTTTTACAGAGTTTTGCTTACTCAAAAGCTTCAATTTTGACCAATTTCAGGCAGAGAAATGACTTTAAACACACTTATTTTAGTTGAAAAAGTAATAATTCACATCCAACAGTAATTTGCAGTCAAAAGATTAATTGTTAAAATGTCATCAGAATTGACCATTTTGGGAACGTTCGACAGCTCCGCGGTCATCGTTTTTTGTCCGAAAATTGATTTTTTGGACTTTACCAAAAATGATTCAAAATGTCAATTGGATCGTGCCTCATGTTGAATAACCACTTTTTAAACCCTCACAGTGACCAAAATTGCCATTTTTACAGAGTTTTGCTTACTCAGAAGCTTCCATGTTGACCAATTTCAAGCAGAGAAATGACTTTAAACACACTTATTTTAGTTGAAAAAGTAATAATTCACATCCAACAGTAATTTGCAGTCAAAAGATTAAATGTTAAAATTTCATCAGAATTGACCATTTTGGGAACGTTCGACAGCTCCGCGGTCATCGTTTTTCGTCCGAAAATAGATTTTTTGGACTTTCCAAAAATTATTCAAAATGTCAATTGGATCGTGCCTCATGTTGTATAACCACTTTTTAAACCCTCACAGTGACCAAAATTGCCATTTTTACAGAGTTTTGCTTACTCAGAAGCTTCAATTTTGACCAATTTCAGGCAGAGAAATGACTTTAAACACACTTATTTTAGTTGAAAAAGTAATAATTCACATCCAACAGTAATTTGCAGTCAAAAGATTAAATGTTAAAATTTCATCAGAATTGACCATTTTGGGAACGTTCGACAGCTCCGCGGTCATCATTTTTCGTCCGAAAATTGATTTTTTGGACTTTACCAAAAATGATTCAAAATGTCAATTGGATCGTGCCTCATGTTGAATAACCACTTTTTAAACCCTCACAGTGACCAAAATTGCCATTTTTACAGAGTTTTGCTTACTCAGAAGCTTCAATTTTGACCAATTTCAGGCAGAGAAATGACTTTAAACACACTTATTTTAGTTGAAAAAGTAATAATTCACATCCAACAGTAATTTGCAGTCAAAAGATTAAATGTTAAAATTTCATCAGAATTGACCATTTTGGGAACGTTCGACAGCTCCGCGGTCATCGTTTTTCGTCCGAAAATTGATTTTTTGGACTTTACCAAAAATGATTCAAAATGTCAATTGGATCGTGCCTCATGTTGAATAACCACTTTTTAAACCCTCACAGTGACCAAAATTGCCATTTTTACAGTTTTGCTTACTCAGAAGCTTCAATTTTGACCAATTTCAGGCACAGAAATGACTTTAAACACACCTATTTTAGTTGAAAAAGTAATAATTCACATCCAACAGTAATTTGCAGTCAAAAGATTAAATGTTAAAATTTCATCAGAATTGACCATTTTGGGAACGTTCGACAGCTCCGCGGTCATCGTTTTTTGTCCGAAAATTGATTTTTATGACTTTACCAAAAATGATTCAAAATGTCAATTGGATCGTGCCTCGTGTTGAATAACCAGTTTTTAAACCCTCACAGTGACCAAAATTGCCATTTTTACAGAGTTTTGCTTACTCAGAAGCTTCAATTTTGACCAATTTCAGGCACAGAAATGACTTTATACACACTTATTTTAGTTGAAAAGGTAATAATTCACATCCAACAGTAATTTGCAGTCAAAAGATTAAATGTTAAAATTTAATCAGAATTGACCATTTTGGGAACGTTCGACAGCTCCGCGGTCATCGTTTTTCGTCCGAAAATAGATTTTTGGGACTTTACCAAAAATGATTCAAAATGTCAATTGGATCGTGCCTCATGTTGAATAACCACTTTTTAAACCCTCACAGTGACCAAAATTGCCATTTTTACAGAGTTGTGCTTACTCAGAAGCTTCAATTTTGAACAATTTCAGGCAGAGAAATGACTTTAAACACACTTATTTTAGTTGAAAAAGTAATAATTCATATCCAACAGTAATTTGCAGTCAAAAGATTAAATGTAAAAACTTCATCAGAATTTACCATTTTGGGAACGTTCGATAGCTCCGCGGTCATCGTTTTTTGTCCGAAAATTGATTTTTTGGACTTTACCAAAAATGATTCAAAATGTCAATTGGATCGTGCCTCGTGTTGAATAACCAGTTTTTAAACCCTCACAGTGACCAAAATTGCCATTTTTACAGAGTTTTGCTTGCTCAGAAGCTTCAATTTTGATCAATTTCAGGCACAGAAATGACTTTAAACACACTTTTTTTAGTTGAAAAGGTAATAATTCACATCCAACAGTAATTTGCAGTCAAAAGATTAAATGTTAAAATTTAATCAGAATTGACCATTTTGGGAACGTTCGACAGCTCCGCGGTCACCGTTTTTCGTCCGAAAATTGATTTTTGGGACTTTACCAAAAATGATTCAAAATGTCAATTGGATCGTGCCTCATGTTTAATAACCACTTTTTAAACCCTCACAGTGACCAAAATTGCCAGTTTTTACAGAGTTTTGCTTACTCAGAAGCTTCAATTTTGACCAATTTCAGGCAGAGAAATGACTTTAAACACACTTATTTTAGTTGAAAAAGTAATAATTCACATCCAACAGTAATTTGCAGTCAAAAGATTAAATGTTAAAATTTCATCAGAATTGACCATTTTGGGAACGTTCGACAGCTCCGCGGTCATCGTTTTTCGTCCGAAAATTGATTTTTTGGACTTTACCAAAAATGATTCAAAATGTCAATTGGATCGTGCCTCATGTTGAATAACCACTTTTTAAACCCTCACAGTGACCAAAATTGCCATTTTTACAGTTTTGCTTACTCAGAAGCTTCAATTTTGACCAATTTCAGGCACAGAAATGACTTTAAACACACCTATTTTAGTTGAAAAAGTAATAATTCACATCCAACAGTAATTTGCAGTCAAAAGATTAAATGTTAAAATTTCATCAGAATTGACCATTTTGGGAACGTTCGACAGCTCCGCGGTCATCGTTTTTCGTCCGAAAATTGATTTTTTTGGACTTTACCAAAAATGATTCAAAATGTCAATTGGATCGTGCCTCATGTTGAATAACCACTTTTTAAACCCTCACAGTGACCAAAATTGCCATTTTTACATAGTTTTGCTTACTCAGAAGCTTCAATTTTGACCAATTTCAGGCAGAGAAATGACTTTAAACACACTTATTTTAGTTGAAAAAGTAATAATTCACATCCAACAGTAATTTGCAGTCAAAAGATTAAATGTTAAAATTTCATCAGAATTGACCATTTTGGGAACGTTCGACAGCTCCGCGGTCATCATTTTTCGTCCGAAAATTGATTTTTTTGGACTTTACCAAAAATGATTCAAAATGTCAATTGGATCGTGCATCATGTTGAATAACCACTTTTTAAACCCTCACAGTGACCAAAATTGCCATTTTTACAGAGTTTTGCTTACTCAGAAGCTTCAATTTTGACCAATTTCAGGCAGAGAAATGACTTTAAACACACTTATTTTAGTTGAAAAAGTAATAATTCACATCCAACAGTAATTTGCAGTCAAAAGATTAAATGTTAAAATTTCATCAGAATTGACCATTTTGGGAACGTTCGACAGCTCCGCGGTCATCGTTTTTCGTCCGAAAATTGATTTTTTGGACTTTACCAAAAATGATTCAAAATGTCAATTGGATCGTGCCTCATGTTGAATAACCACTTTTTAAACCCTCACAGTGACCAAAATTGCCATTTTTACAGTTTTGCTTACTCTGAAGCTTCAATTTTGACCAATTTCAGGCACAGAAATGACTTTAAACACACCTATTTTAGTTGAAAAAGTAATAATTCACATCCAACAGTAATTTGCAGTCAAAAGATTAAATGTTAAAATTTCATCAGAATTGACCATTTTGGGAACGTTCGACAGCTCCGCGGTCATCGTTTTTTGTCCGAAAATTGATTTTTATGACTTTACCAAAAATGATTCAAAATGTCAATTGGATCGTGCCTCATGTTGAATAACCACTTTTTAAACCCTCACAGTGACCAAAATTGCCATTTTTACAGAGTTGTGCTTACTCAGAAGCTTCAATTTTGAACAATTTCAGGCAGAGAAATGACTTTAAACACACTTATTTTAGTTGAAAAAGTAATAATTCATATCCAACAGTAATTTGCAGTCAAAAGATTAAATGTAAAAACTTCATCAGAATTTACCATTTTGGGAACGCACGACAGCTCCGCGGTCATCGTTTTTTGTCCGAAAATTGATTTTTGGGACTTTACCAAAAATGATTCAAAATGTCAATTGGATCGTGCCTCGTGTTGAATAACCAGTTTTTAAACCCTCACAGTGACCAAAATTGCCATTTTTACAGAGTTTTGCTTGCTCAGAAGCTTCAATTTTGATCAATTTCAGGCACAGAAATGACTTTAAACACACTTTTTTTAGTTGAAAAGGTAATAATTCACATCCAACAGTAATTTGCAGTCAAAAGATTAAATGTTAAAATTTAATCAGAATTGACCATTTTGGGAACGTTCGACAGCTCCGCGGTCACCGTTTTTCGTCCGAAAATTGATTTTTGGGACTTTACCAAAAATGATTCAAAATGTCAATTGGATCGTGCCTCATGTTTAATAACCACTTTTTAAACCCTCACAGTGACCAAAATTGCCATTTTTACAGAGTTTTGCTTACTCAGAAGCTTCAATTTTGACCAATTTCAGGCAGAGAAATGACTTTAAACACACTTATTTTAGTTGAAAAAGTAATAATTCACATCCAACAGTAATTTGCAGTCAAAAGATTAAATGTTAAAATTTCATCAGAATTGACCATTTTGGGAACGTTCGACAGCTCCGCGGTCACCGTTTTTTGTCCGAAAATTGATTTTTGGGACTTTACCAAAAATGATTCAAAATGTCAATTGGATCGTGCCTCATGTTGAATAACCACTTTTTAAACCCTCACAGTGACCAAAATTGCCATTTTTACAGAGTTGTGCTTACTCAGAAGCTTCAATTTTGACCAATTTCAGGCAGAGAAATGACTTTAAACACACTTATTTTAGTTGAAAAAGTAATAATTCATATCCAACAGTAATTTGCAGTCAAAAGATTAAATGTAAAAACTTCATCAGAATTTACCATTTTGGGAACGTTCGACAGCTCCGCGGTCATCGTTTTTTGTCCGAAAATTGATTTTTTGGACTTTACCAAAAATGATTCAAAATGTCAATTGGATCGTGCCTCGTGTTGAATAACCAGTTTTTAAACCCTCACAGTGACCAAAATTGCCATTTTTACAGAGTTTTGCTTGCTCAGAAGCTTCAATTTTGATCAATTTCAGGCACAGAAATGACTTTAAACACACTTTTTTTAGTTGAAAAGGTAATAATTCACATCCAACAGTAATTTGCAGTCAAAAGATTAAATGTTAAAATTTAATCAGAATTGACCATTTTGGGAACGTTCGACAGCTCCGCGGTCATCGTTTTTCGTCCGAAAATTGATTTTTTGGACTTTACCAAAAATGATTCAAAATGTCAATTGGATCGTGCCTCATGTTGAATAACAACTTTTTAAACCCTCACAGTGACCAAAATTGCCATTTTTACAGAGTTTTGCTTACTGAGAAGCTTCAATTTTGACCAATTTCAGGCAGAGAAATGACTTTAAACACACTTATTTTAGTTGAAAAAGTAATAATTCATATCCAACAGTAATTTGCAGTCAAAAGATTAAATGTTAAAATTTCATCAGAATTAACCATTTTGGGAACGTTCGACAGCTCCGCGGTCATCGTTTTTCGTGCGAAAATTGATTTTTTGGACTTTACCAAAAATGATTCAAAATGTCAATTGGATCGTGCCTCGTGTTGAATAACCAGTTTTTAAACCCTCACGGTGACCAAAATTGACATTTTTACAGAGTTTTGCTTACTCAAAAGCTTCAATTTTGACCAATTTCAGGCAGAGAAATGACTTTAAACACACTTATTTTAGTTGAAAAGGTAATAATTCACATCCAACAGTAATTTGCAGTCAAAAGATTAATTGTTAAAATGTCATCAGAATTGACCATTTTGGGAACGTTCGACAGCTCCGCGGTCATCGTTTTTTGTCCGAAAATTGATTTTTTGGACTTTACCAAAAATGATTCAAAATGTCAATTGGATCGTGCCTCGTGTTGAATAACCAGTTTTTAAACCCTCACAGTGACCAAAATTGACATTTTTACAGAGTTTTGCTTACTCAAAAGCTTCAATTTTGACCAATTTCAGGCAGAGAAATGACTTTAAACACACTTATTTTAGTTGAAAAGGTAATAATTCACATCCAACAGTAATTTGCAGTCAAAAGATTAATTGTTAAAATGTCATCAGAATTGACCATTTTGGGAACGTTCGACAGCTCCGCGGTCATCGTTTTTTGTCCGAAAATTGATTTTTTGGACTTTACCAAAAATGATTCAAAATGTCAATTGGATCGTGCCTCGTGTTGAATAACCAGTTTTTAAACCCTCACAGTGACCAAAATTGACATTTTTACAGAGTTTTGCTTACTCAAAAGCTTCAATTTTGACCAATTTCAGGCAGAGAAATGACTTTAAACACACTTATTTTAGTTGAAAAAGTAATAATTCACATCCAACAGTAATTTGCAGTCAAAAGATTAAATGTTAAAATTTCATCAGAATTAACCATTTTGGGAACGTTCGACAGCTCCGCGGTCATCGTTTTTCGTGCGAAAATGGATTTTTTGGACTTTACCAAAAATGATTCAAAATGTCAATTGGATCGTGCCTCGTGTTGAATAACCAGTTTTTAAACCCTCACGGTGACCAAAATTGACATTTTTACAGAGTTTTGCTTACTCAAAAGCTTCAATTTTGACCAATTTCAGGCAGAGAAATGACTTTAAACACACTTATTTTAGTTGAAAAGGTAATAATTCACATCCAACAGTAATTTGCAGTCAAAAGATTAATTGTTAAAATGTCATCAGAATTGACCATTTTGGGAACGTTCGACAGCTCCGCGGTCATCGTTTTTTGTCCGAAAATTGATTTTTTGGACTTTACCAAAAATGATTCAAAATGTCAATTGGATCGTGCCTCGTGTTGAATAACCAGTTTTTAAACCCTCACGGTGACCAAAATTGACATTTTTACAGAGTTTTGCTTACTCAAAAGCTTCAATTTTGACCAATTTCAGGCAGAGAAATGACTTTAAACACACTTATTTTAGTTGAAAAGGTAATAATTCACATCCAACAGTAATTTGCAGTCAAAAGATTAATTGTTAAAATGTCATCAGAATTGACCATTTTGGGAACGTTCGACAGCTCCGCGGTCATCGTTTTTTGTCCGAAAATTGATTTTTTGGACTTTACCAAAAATGATTCAAAATGTCAATTGGATCGTGCCTCGTGTTGAATAACCAGTTTTTAAACCCTCACAGTGACCAAAATTGACATTTTTACAGAGTTTTGCTTACTCAAAAGCTTCAATTTTGACCAATTTCAGGCAGAGAAATGACTTTAAACACACTTATTTTAGTTGAAAAAGTAATCATTCACATCCAACAGTAATTTGCAGTCAAAAGATTAAATGTTAAAATTTCATCAGAATTAACCATTTTGGGAACGTTCGACAGCTCCGCGGTCATCGTTTTTCGTGCGAAAATGGATTTTTTGGACTTTACCAAAAATGATTCAAAATGTCAATTGGATCGTGCCTCGTGTTGAATAACCAGTTTTTAAACCCTCACGGTGACCAAAATTGACATTTTTACAGAGTTTTGCTTACTCAAAAGCTTCAATTTTGACCAATTTCAGGCAGAGAAATGACTTTAAACACACTTATTTTAGTTGAAAAGGTAATAATTCACATCCAACAGTAATTTGCAGTCAAAAGATTAATTGTTAAAATGTCATCAGAATTGACCATTTTGGGAACGTTCGACAGCTCCGCGGTCATCGTTTTTTGTCCGAAAATTGATTTTTTGGACTTTACCAAAAATGATTCAAAATGTCAATTGGATCGTGCCTCGTGTTGAATAACCAGTTTTTAAACCCTCACAGTGACCAAAATTGACATTTTTACAGAGTTTTGCTTACTCAAAAGCTTCAATTTTGACCAATTTCAGGCAGAGAAATGACTTTAAACACACTTATTTTAGTTGAAAAAGTAATAATTCACATCCAACAGTAATTTGCAGTCAAAAGATTAAATGTTAAAATTTCATCAGAATTGACCATTTTGGGAACGCTCGACAGCTCCGCGGTCATCGTTTTTCGTCCGAAAATTGATTTTTTGGACTTTACCAAAAATGATTCAAAATGTCAATTGGATCGTGCCTCATGTTGAATAACCACTTTTTAAACCCCCACAGTGACCAAAATTGCCATTTTTACAGAGTTTTGCTTACTCAGAAGCTTCAATTTTGACCAATTTCAGGCAGAGAAATGACTTTAAACACACTTATTTTAGTTGAAAAAGTAATAATTCACATCCAACAGTAATTTGCAGTCAAAAGATTAAATGTTAAAATTTCATCAGAATTGACCATTTTGGGAACGTTCGACAGCTCCGCGGTCATCGTTTTTCGTCCGAAAATTGATTTTTTTGGACTTTACCAAAAATGATTCAAAATGTCAATTGGATCGTGCCTCATGTTGAATAACCACTTTTTAAACCCTCACAGTGACCAAAATTGCCATTTTTACATAGTTTTGCTTACTCAGAAGCTTCAATTTTGACCAATTTCAGGCAGAGAAATGACTTTAAACACACTTATTTTAGTTGAAAAAGTAATAATTCACATCCAACAGTAATTTGCAGTCAAAAGATTAAATGTTAAAATTTCATCAGAATTGACCATTTTGGGAACGATCGACAGCTCCGCGGTCATCATTTTTCGTCCGAAAATTGATTTTTTTGGACTTTACCAAAAATGATTCAAAATGTCAATTGGATCGTGCCTCATGTTGAATAACCACTTTTTAAACCCTCACAGTGACCAAAATTGCCATTTTTACAGAGTTTTGCTTACTCAGAAGCTTCAATTTTGACCAATTTCAGGCAGAGAAATGACTTTAAACACACTTATTTTAGTTGAAAAAGTAATAATTCACATCCAACAGTAATTTGCAGTCAAAAGATTAAATGTTAAAATTTCATCAGAATTGACCATTTTGGGAACGTTCGACAGCTCCGCGGTCATCGTTTTTCGTCCGAAAATTGATTTTTTGGACTTTACCAAAAATGATTCAAAATGTCAATTGGATCGTGCCTCATGTTGAATAACCACTTTTTAAACCCTCACAGTGACCAAAATTGCCATTTTTACAGTTTTGCTTACTCAGAAGCTTCAATTTTGACCAATTTCAGGCACAGAAATGACTTTAAACACACCTATTTTAGTTGAAAAAGTAATAATTCACATCCAACAGTAATTTGCAGTCAAAAGATTAAATGTTAAAATTTCATCAGAATTGACCATTTTGGGAACGTTCGACAGCTCCGCGGTCATCGTTTTTTGTCCGAAAATTGATTTTTATGACTTTACCAAAAATGATTCAAAATGTCAATTGGATCGTGCCTCGTGTTGAATAACCAGTTTTTAAACCCTCACAGTGACCAAAATTGCCATTTTTACAGAGTTTTGCTTACTAAGAAGCTTCAATTTTGACCAATTTCAGGCACAGAAATGACTTTATACACACTTATTTTAGTTGAAAAGGTAATAATTCACATCCAACAGTAATTTGCAGTCAAAAGATTAAATGTTAAAATTTAATCAGAATTGACCATTTTGGGAACGTTCGACAGCTCCGCGGTCATCGTTTTTCGTCCGAAAATAGATTTTTGGGACTTTACCAAAAATGATTCAAAATGTCAATTGGATCGTGCCTCATGTTGAATAACCACTTTTTAAACCCTCACAGTGACCAAAATTGCCATTTTTACAGAGTTGTGCTTACTCAGAAGCTTCAATTTTGAACAATTTCAGGCAGAGAAATGACTTTAAACACACTTATTTTAGTTGAAAAAGTAATAATTCATATCCAACAGTAATTTGCAGTCAAAAGATTAAATGTAAAAACTTCATCAGAATTTACCATTTTGGGAACGTTCGACAGCTCCGCGGTCATCGTTTTTTGTCCGAAAATTGATTTTTTGGACTTTACCAAAAATGATTCAAAATGTCAATTGGATCGTGCCTCGTGTTGAATAACCAGTTTTTAAACCCTCACAGTGACCAAAATTGCCATTTTTACAGAGTTTTGCTTGCTCAGAAGCTTCAATTTTGATCAATTTCAGGCACAGAAATGACTTTAAACACACTTTTTTTAGTTGAAAAGGTAATAATTCACATCCAACAGTAATTTGCAGTCAAAAGATTAAATGTTAAAATTTAATCAGAATTGACCATTTTGGGAACGTTCGACAGCTCCGCGGTCACCGTTTTTCGTCCGAAAATTGATTTTTGGGACTTTACCAAAAATGATTCAAAATGTCAATTGGATCGTGCCTCATGTTTAATAACCACTTTTTAAACCCTCACAGTGACCAAAATTGCCATTTTTACAGAGTTTTGCTTACTCAGAAGCTTCAATTTTGACCAATTTCAGGCAGAGAAATGACTTTAAACACACTTATTTTAGTTGAAAAAGTAATAATTCACATCCAACAGTAATTTGCAGTCAAAAGATTAAATGTTAAAATTTCATCAGAATTGACCATTTTGGGAACGTTCGACAGCTCCGCGGTCATCGTTTTTCGTCCGAAAATTGATTTTTTGGACTTTACCAAAAATGATTCAAAATGTCAATTGGATCGTGCCTCATGTTGAATAACCACTTTTTAAACCCTCACAGTGACCAAAATTGCCATTTTTACAGTTTTGCTTACTCAGAAGCTTCAATTTTGACCAATTTCAGGCACAGAAATGACTTTAAACACACCTATTTTAGTTGAAAAAGTAATAATTCACATCCAACAGTAATTTGCAGTCAAAAGATTAAATGTTAAAATTTCATCAGAATTGACCATTTTGGGAACGTTCGACAGCTCCGCGGTCATCGTTTTTCGTCCGAAAATTGATTTTTTTGGACTTTACCAAAAATGATTCAAAATGTCAATTGGATCGTGCCTCATGTTGAATAACCACTTTTTAAACCCTCACAGTGACCAAAATTGCCATTTTTACATAGTTTTGCTTACTCAGAAGCTTCAATTTTGACCAATTTCAGGCAGAGAAATGACTTTAAACACACTTATTTTAGTTGAAAAAGTAATAATTCACATCCAACAGTAATTTGCAGTCAATAGATTAAATGTTAAAATTTCATCAGAATTGACCATTTTGGGAACATTCGACAGCTCCGCGGTCATCATTTTTCGTCCGAAAATTGATTTTTTTGGACTTTACCAAAAATGATTCAAAATGTCAATTGGATCGTGCCTCATGTTGAATAACCACTTTTTAAACCCTCACAGTGACCAAAATTGCCATTTTTACAGAGTTTTGCTTACTCAGAAGCTTCAATTTTGACCAATTTCAGGCAGAGAAATGACTTTAAACACACTTATTTTAGTTGAAAAAGTAATAATTCACATCCAACAGTAATTTGCAGTCAAAAGATTAAATGTTAAAATTTCATCAGAATTGACCATTTTGGGAACGTTCGACAGCTCCGCGGTCATCGTTTTTCGTCCGAAAATTGATTTTTTGGACTTTACCAAAAATGATTCAAAATGTCAATTGGATCGTGCCTCATGTTGAATAACCACTTTTTAAACCCTCACAGTGACCAAAATTGCCATTTTTACAGTTTTGCTTACTCTGAAGCTTCAATTTTGACCAATTTCAGGCACAGAAATGACTTTAAACACACCTATTTTAGTTGAAAAAGTAATAATTCACATCCAACAGTAATTTGCAGTCAAAAGATTAAATGTTAAAATTTCATCAGAATTGACCATTTTGGGAACGTTCGACAGCTCCGCGGTCATCGTTTTTTGTCCGAAAATTGATTTTTATGACTTTACCAAAAATGATTCAAAATGTCAATTGGATCGTGCCTCATGTTGAATAACCACTTTTTAAACCCTCACAGTGACCAAAATTGCCATTTTTACAGAGTTGTGCTTACTCAGAAGCTTCAATTTTGAACAATTTCAGGCAGAGAAATGACTTTAAACACACTTATTTTAGTTGAAAAAGTAATAATTCATATCCAACAGTAATTTGCAGTCAAAAGATTAAATGTAAAAACTTCATCAGAATTTACCATTTTGGGAACGCACGACAGCTCCGCGGTCATCGTTTTTTGTCCGAAAATAGATTTTTGGGACTTTACCAAAAATGATTCAAAATGTCAATTGGATCGTGCCTCGTGTTGAATAACCAGTTTTTAAACCCTCACAGTGACCAAAATTGCCATTTTTACAGAGTTTTGCTTGCTCAGAAGCTTCAATTTTGATCAATTTCAGGCACAGAAATGACTTTAAACACACTTTTTTTAGTTGAAAAGGTAATAATTCACATCCAACAGTAATTTGCAGTCAAAAGATTAAATGTTAAAATTTAATCAGAATTGACCATTTTGGGAACGTTCGACAGCTCCGCGGTCACCGTTTTTCGTCCGAAAATTGATTTTTGGGACTTTACCAAAAATGATTCAAAATGTCAATTGGATCGTGCCTCATGTTTAATAACCACTTTTTAAACCCTCACAGTGACCAAAATTGCCATTTTTACAGAGTTTTGCTTACTCAGAAGCTTCAATTTTGACCAATTTCAGGCAGAGAAATGACTTTAAACACACTTATTTTAGTTGAAAAAGTAATAATTCACATCCAACAGTAATTTGCAGTCAAAAGATTAAATGTTAAAATTTCATCAGAATTGACCATTTTGGGAACGTTCGACAGCTCCGCGGTCACCGTTTTTTGTCCGAAAATTGATTTTTGGGACTTTACCAAAAATGATTCAAAATGTCAATTGGATCGTGCCTCATGTTGAATAACCACTTTTTAAACCCTCACAGTGACCAAAATTGCCATTTTTACAGAGTTGTGCTTACTCAGAAGCTTCAATTTTGACCAATTTCAGGCAGAGAAATGACTTTAAACACACTTATTTTAGTTGAAAAAGTAATAATTCATATCCAACAGTAATTTGCAGTCAAAAGATTAAATGTAAAAACTTCATCAGAATTTACCATTTTGGGAACGTTCGACAGCTCCGCGGTCATCGTTTTTTGTCCGAAAATTGATTTTTTGGACTTTACCAAAAATGATTCAAAATGTCAATTGGATCATGCCTCGTGTTGAATAACCAGTTTTTAAACCCTCACAGTGACCAAAATTGCCATTTTTACAGAGTTTTGCTTGCTCAGAAGCTTCAATTTTGATCAATTTCAGGCACAGAAATGACTTTAAACACACTTTTTTTAGTTGAAAAGGTAATAATTCACATCCAACAGTAATTTGCAGTCAAAAGATTAAATGTTAAAATTTAATCAGAATTGACCATTTTGGGAACGTTCGACAGCTCCGCGGTCATCGTTTTTCGTCCGAAAATTGATTTTTTGGACTTTACCAAAAATGATTCAAAATGTCAATTGGATCGTGCCTCATGTTGAATAACAACTTTTTAAACCCTCACAGTGACCAAAATTGCCATTTTTACAGAGTTTTGCTTACTGAGAAGCTTCAATTTTGACCAATTTCAGGCAGAGAAATGACTTTAAACACACTTATTTTAGTTGAAAAAGTAATAATTCATATCCAACAGTAATTTGCAGTCAAAAGATTAAATGTTAAAATTTCATCAGAATTAACCATTTTGGGAACGTTCGACAGCTCCGCGGTCATCGTTTTTCGTGCGAAAATGGATTTTTTGGACTTTACCAAAAATGATTCAAAATGTCAATTGGATCGTGCCTCGTGTTGAATAACCAGTTTTTAAACCCTCACGGTGACCAAAATTGACATTTTTACAGAGTTTTGCTTACTCAAAAGCTTCAATTTTGACCAATTTCAGGCAGAGAAATGACTTTAAACACACTTATTTTAGTTGAAAAGGTAATAATTCACATCCAACAGTAATTTGCAGTCAAAAGATTAATTGTTAAAATGTCATCAGAATTGACCATTTTGGGAACGTTCGACAGCTCCGCGGTCATCGTTTTTTGTCCGAAAATTGATTTTTTGGACTTTACCAAAAATGATTCAAAATGTCAATTGGATCGTGCCTCGTGTTGAATAACCAGTTTTTAAACCCTCACAGTGACCAAAATTGACATTTTTACAGAGTTTTGCTTACTCAAAAGCTTCAATTTTGACCAATTTCAGGCAGAGAAATGACTTTAAACACACTTATTTTAGTTGAAAAGGTAATAATTCACATCCAACAGTAATTTGCAGTCAAAAGATTAATTGTTAAAATGTCATCAGAATTGACCATTTTGGGAACGTTCGACAGCTCCGCGGTCATCGTTTTTTGTCCGAAAATTGATTTTTTGGACTTTACCAAAAATGATTCAAAATGTCAATTGGATCGTGCCTCGTGTTGAATAACCAGTTTTTAAACCCTCACAGTGACCAAAATTGACATTTTTACAGAGTTTTGCTTACTCAAAAGCTTCAATTTTGACCAATTTCAGGCAGAGAAATGACTTTAAACACACTTATTTTAGTTGAAAAAGTAATAATTCACATCCAACAGTAATTTGCAGTCAAAAGATTAAATGTTAAAATTTAATCAGAATTGACCATTTTGGGAACGTTCGACAGCTCCGCGGTCATCGTTTTTCGTCCGAAAATTGATTTTTTGGACTTTACCAAAAATGATTCAAAATGTCAATTGGATCGTGCCTCATGTTGAATAACCACTTTTTAAACCCTCACAGTGACCAAAATTGCCATTTTTACAGTTTTGCTTACTCAGAAGCTTCAATTTTGACCAATTTCAGGCACAGAAATGACTTTAAACACACCTATTTTAGTTGAAAAAGTAATAATTCACATCCAACAGTAATTTGCAGTCAAAAGATTAAATGTTAAAATTTCATCAGAATTGACCATTTTGGGAACGTTCGACAGCTCCGCGGTCATCGTTTTTCGTCCGAAAATTGATTTTTTTGGACTTTACCAAAAATGATTCAAAATGTCAATTGGATCGTGCCTCATGTTGAATAACCACTTTTTAAACCCTCACAGTGACCAAAATTGCCATTTTTACATAGTTTTGCTTACTCAGAAGCTTCAATTTTGACCAATTTCAGGCAGAGAAATGACTTTAAACACACTTATTTTAGTTGAAAAAGTAATAATTCACATCCAACAGTAATTTGCAGTCAATAGATTAAATGTTAAAATTTCATCAGAATTGACCATTTTGGGAACGTTCGACAGCTCCGCGGTCATCATTTTTCGTCCGAAAATTGATTTTTTTGGACTTTACCAAAAATGATTCAAAATGTCAATTGGATCGTGCCTCATGTTGAATAACCACTTTTTAAACCCTCACAGTGACCAAAATTGCCATTTTTACAGAGTTTTGCTTACTCAGAAGCTTCAATTTTGACCAATTTCAGGCAGAGAAATGACTTTAAACACACTTATTTTAGTTGAAAAAGTAATAATTCACATCCAACAGTAATTTGCAGTCAAAAGATTAAATGTTAAAATTTCATCAGAATTGACCATTTTGGGAACGTTCGACAGCTCCGCGGTCATCGTTTTTCGTCCGAAAATTGATTTTTTGGACTTTACCAAAAATGATTCAAAATGTCAATTGGATCGTGCCTCATGTTGAATAACCACTTTTTAAACCCTCACAGTGACCAAAATTGCCATTTTTACAGTTTTGCTTACTCTGAAGCTTCAATTTTGACCAATTTCAGGCACAGAAATGACTTTAAACACACCTATTTTAGTTGAAAAAGTAATAATTCACATCCAACAGTAATTTGCAGTCAAAAGATTAAATGTTAAAATTTCATCAGAATTGACCATTTTGGGAACGTTCGACAGCTCCGCGGTCATCGTTTTTTGTCCGAAAATTGATTTTTATGACTTTACCAAAAATGATTCAAAATGTCAATTGGATCGTGCCTCATGTTGAATAACCACTTTTTAAACCCTCACAGTGACCAAAATTGCCATTTTTACAGAGTTGTGCTTACTCAGAAGCTTCAATTTTGAACAATTTCAGGCAGAGAAATGACTTTAAACACACTTATTTTAGTTGAAAAAGTAATAATTCATATCCAACAGTAATTTGCAGTCAAAAGATTAAATGTAAAAACTTCATCAGAATTTACCATTTTGGGAACGCACGACAGCTCAGCGGTCATCGTTTTTTGTCCGAAAATAGATTTTTGGGACTTTACCAAAAATGATTCAAAATGTCAATTGGATCGTGCCTCGTGTTGAATAACCAGTTTTTAAACCCTCACAGTGACCAAAATTGCCATTTTTACAGAGTTTTGCTTGCTCAGAAGCTTCAATTTTGATCAATTTCAGGCACAGAAATGACTTTAAACACACTTTTTTTAGTTGAAAAGGTAATAATTCACATCCAACAGTAATTTGCAGTCAAAAGATTAAATGTTAAAATTTAATCAGAATTGACCATTTTGGGAACGTTCGACAGCTCCGCGGTCACCGTTTTTCGTCCGAAAATTGATTTTTGGGACTTTACCAAAAATGAATCAAAATGTCAATTGGATCGTGCCTCATGTTTAATAACCACTTTTTAAACCCTCACAGTGACCAAAATTGCCATTTTTACAGAGTTTTGCTTACTCAGAAGCTTCAATTTTGACCAATTTCAGGCAGAGAAATGACTTTAAACACACTTATTTTAGTTGAAAAAGTAATAATTCACATCCAACAGTAATTTGCAGTCAAAAGATTAAATGTTAAAATTTCATCAGAATTGACCATTTTGGGAACGTTCGACAGCTCCGCGGTCACCGTTTTTTGTCCGAAAATTGATTTTTGGGACTTTACCAAAAATGATTCAAAATGTCAATTGGATCGTGCCTCATGTTGAATAACCACTTTTTAAACCCTCACAGTGACCAAAATTGCCATTTTTACAGAGTTGTGCTTACTCAGAAGCTTCAATTTTGACCAATTTCAGGCAGAGAAATGACTTTAAACACACTTATTTTAGTTGAAAAAGTAATAATTCATATCCAACAGTAATTTGCAGTCAAAAGATTAAATGTAAAAACTTCATCAGAATTTACCATTTTGGGAACGTTCGACAGCTCCGCGGTCATCGTTTTTTGTCCGAAAATTGATTTTTTGGACTTTACCAAAAATGATTCAAAATGTCAATTGGATCATGCCTCGTGTTGAATAACCAGTTTTTAAACCCTCACAGTGACCAAAATTGCCATTTTTACAGAGTTTTGCTTGCTCAGAAGCTTCAATTTTGATCAATTTCAGGCACAGAAATGACTTTAAACACACTTTTTTTAGTTGAAAAGGTAATAATTCACATCCAACAGTAATTTGCAGTCAAAAGATTAAATGTTAAAATTTAATCAGAATTGACCATTTTGGGAACGTTCGACAGCTCCGCGGTCATCGTTTTTCGTCCGAAAATTGATTTTTTGGACTTTACCAAAAATGATTCAAAATGTCAATTGGATCGTGCCTCATGTTGAATAACAACTTTTTAAACCCTCACAGTGACCAAAATTGCCATTTTTACAGAGTTTTGCTTACTGAGAAGCTTCAATTTTGACCAATTTCAGGCAGAGAAATGACTTTAAACACACTTATTTTAGTTGAAAAAGTAATAATTCATATCCAACAGTAATTTGCAGTCAAAAGATTAAATGTTAAAATTTCATCAGAATTAACCATTTTGGGAACGTTCGACAGCTCCGCGGTCATCGTTTTTCGTGCGAAAATGGATTTTTTGGACTTTACCAAAAATGATTCAAAATGTCAATTGGATCGTGCCTCGTGTTGAATAACCAGTTTTTAAACCCTCACGGTGACCAAAATTGACATTTTTACAGAGTTTTGCTTACTCAAAAGCTTCAATTTTGACCAATTTCAGGCAGAGAAATGACTTTAAACACACTTATTTTAGTTGAAAAGGTAATAATTCACATCCAACAGTAATTTGCAGTCAAAAGATTAATTGTTAAAATGTCATCAGAATTGACCATTTTGGGAACGTTCGACAGCTCCGCGGTCATCGTTTTTTGTCCGAAAATTGATTTTTTGGACTTTACCAAAAATGATTCAAAATGTCAATTGGATCGTGCCTCGTGTTGAATAACCAGTTTTTAAACCCTCACAGTGACCAAAATTGACATTTTTACAGAGTTTTGCTTACTCAAAAGCTTCAATTTTGACCAATTTCAGGCAGAGAAATGACTTTAAACACACTTATTTTAGTTGAAAAGGTAATAATTCACATCCAACAGTAATTTGCAGTCAAAAGATTAATTGTTAAAATGTCATCAGAATTGACCATTTTGGGAACGTTCGACAGCTCCGCGGTCATCGTTTTTTGTCCGAAAATTGATTTTTTGGACTTTACCAAAAATGATTCAAAATGTCAATTGGATCGTGCCTCGTGTTGAATAACCAGTTTTTAAACCCTCACAGTGACCAAAATTGACATTTTTACAGAGTTTTGCTTACTCAAAAGCTTCAATTTTGACCAATTTCAGGCAGAGAAATGACTTTAAACACACTTATTTTAGTTGAAAAAGTAATAATTCACATCCAACAGTAATTTGCAGTCAAAAGATTAAATGTTAAAATTTCATCAGAATTAACCATTTTGGGAACGTTCGACAGCTCCGCGGTCATCGTTTTTCGTGCGAAAATGGATTTTTTGGACTTTACCAAAAATGATTCAAAATGTCAATTGGATCGTGCCTCGTGTTGAATAACCAGTTTTTAAACCCTCACGGTGACCAAAATTGACATTTTTACAGAGTTTTGCTTACTCAAAAGCTTCAATTTTGACCAATTTCAGGCAGAGAAATGACTTTAAACACACTTATTTTAGTTGAAAAGGTAATAATTCACATCCAACAGTAATTTGCAGTCAAAAGATTAATTGTTAAAATGTCATCAGAATTGACCATTTTGGGAACGTTCGACAGCTCCGCGGTCATCGTTTTTTGTCCGAAAATTGATTTTTTGGACTTTACCAAAAATGATTCAAAATGTCAATTGGATCGTGCCTCGTGTTGAATAACCAGTTTTTAAACCCTCACGGTGACCAAAATTGACATTTTTACAGAGTTTTGCTTACTCAAAAGCTTCAATTTTGACCAATTTCAGGCAGAGAAATGACTTTAAACACACTTATTTTAGTTGAAAAGGTAATAATTCACATCCAACAGTAATTTGCAGTCAAAAGATTAATTGTTAAAATGTCATCAGAATTGACCATTTTGGGAACGTTCGACAGCTCCGCGGTCATCGTTTTTTGTCCGAAAATTGATTTTTTGGACTTTACCAAAAATGATTCAAAATGTCAATTGGATCGTGCCTCGTGTTGAATAACCAGTTTTTAAACCCTCACAGTGACCAAAATTGACATTTTTACAGAGTTTTGCTTACTCAAAAGCTTCAATTTTGACCAATTTCAGGCAGAGAAATGACTTTAAACACACTTATTTTAGTTGAAAAAGTAATCATTCACATCCAACAGTAATTTGCAGTCAAAAGATTAAATGTTAAAATTTCATCAGAATTAACCATTTTGGGAACGTTCGACAGCTCCGCGGTCATCGTTTTTCGTGCGAAAATGGATTTTTTGGACTTTACCAAAAATGATTCAAAATGTCAATTGGATCGTGCCTCGTGTTGAATAACCAGTTTTTAAACCCTCACGGTGACCAAAATTGACATTTTTACAGAGTTTTGCTTACTCAAAAGCTTCAATTTTGACCAATTTCAGGCAGAGAAATGACTTTAAACACACTTATTTTAGTTGAAAAGGTAATAATTCACATCCAACAGTAATTTGCAGTCAAAAGATTAATTGTTAAAATGTCATCAGAATTGACCATTTTGGGAACGTTCGACAGCTCCGCGGTCATCGTTTTTTGTCCGAAAATTGATTTTTTGGACTTTACCAAAAATGATTCAAAATGTCAATTGGATCGTGCCTCGTGTTGAATAACCAGTTTTTAAACCCTCACAGTGACCAAAATTGACATTTTTACAGAGTTTTGCTTACTCAAAAGCTTCAATTTTGACCAATTTCAGGCAGAGAAATGACTTTAAACACACTTATTTTAGTTGAAAAAGTAATAATTCACATCCAACAGTAATTTGCAGTCAAAAGATTAAATGTTAAAATTTCATCAGAATTGACCATTTTGGGAACGTTCGACAGCTCCGCGGTCATCGTTTTTCGTCCGAAAATTGATTTTTTGGACTTTACCAAAAATGATTCAAAATGTCAATTGGATCGTGCCTCATGTTGAATAACCACTTTTTAAACCCTCACAGTGACCAAAATTGCCATTTTTACAGAGTTTTGCTTACTCAGAAGCTTCAATTTTGACCAATTTCAGGCAGAGAAATGACTTTAAACACACTTATTTTAGTTGAAAAAGTAATAATTCACATCCAACAGTAATTTGCAGTCAAAAGATTAAATGTTAAAATTTCATCAGAATTGACCATTTTGGGAACGTTCGACAGCTCCGCGGTCATCGTTTTTCGTCCGAAAATTGATTTTTTTGGACTTTACCAAAAATGATTCAAAATGTCAATTGGATCGTGCCTCATGTTGAATAACCACTTTTTAAACCCTCACAGTGACCAAAATTGCCATTTTTACATAGTTTTGCTTACTCAGAAGCTTCAATTTTGACCAATTTCAGGCAGAGAAATGACTTTAAACACACTTATTTTAGTTGAAAAAGTAATAATTCACATCCAACAGTAATTTGCAGTCAAAAGATTAAATGTTAAAATTTCATCAGAATTGACCATTTTGGGAACGATCGACAGCTCCGCGGTCATCATTTTTCGTCCGAAAATTGATTTTTTTGGACTTTACCAAAAATGATTCAAAATGTCAATTGGATCGTGCCTCATGTTGAATAACCACTTTTTAAACCCTCACAGTGACCAAAATTGCCATTTTTACAGAGTTTTGCTTACTCAGAAGCTTCAATTTTGACCAATTTCAGGCAGAGAAATGACTTTAAACACACTTATTTTAGTTGAAAAAGTAATAATTCACATCCAACAGTAATTTGCAGTCAAAAGATTAAATGTTAAAATTTCATCAGAATTGACCATTTTGGGAACGTACGACAGCTCCGCGGTCATCGTTTTTCGTCCGAAAATTGATTTTTTGGACTTTACCAAAAATGATTCAAAATGTCAATTGGATCGTGCCTCATGTTGAATAACCACTTTTTAAACCCTCACAGTGACCAAAATTGCCATTTTTACAGTTTTGCTTACTCAGAAGCTTCAATTTTGACCAATTTCAGGCACAGAAATGACTTTAAACACACCTATTTTAGTTGAAAAAGTAATAATTCACATCCAACAGTAATTTGCAGTCAAAAGATTAAATGTTAAAATTTCATCAGAATTGACCATTTTGGGAACGTTCGACAGCTCCGCGGTCATCGTTTTTTGTCCGAAAATTGATTTTTATGACCTTACCAAAAATGATTCAAAATGTCAATTGGATCGTGCCTCGTGTTGAATAACCAGTTTTTAAACCCTCACAGTGACCAAAATTGCCATTTTTACAGAGTTTTGCTTACTAAGAAGCTTCAATTTTGACCAATTTCAGGCACAGAAATGACTTTATACACACTTATTTTAGTTGAAAAGGTAATAATTCACATCCAACAGTAATTTGCAGTCAAAAGATTAAATGTTAAAATTTAATCAGAATTGACCATTTTGGGAACGTTCGACAGCTCCGCGGTCATCGTTTTTCGTCCGAAAATAGATTTTTGGGACTTTACCAAAAATGATTCAAAATGTCAATTGGATCGTGCCTCATGTTGAATAACCACTTTTTAAACCCTCACAGTGACCAAAATTGCCATTTTTACAGAGTTGTGCTTACTCAGAAGCTTCAATTTTGAACAATTTCAGGCAGAGAAATGACTTTAAACACACTTATTTTAGTTGAAAAAGTAATAATTCATATCCAACAGTAATTTGCAGTCAAAAGATTAAATGTAAAAACTTCATCAGAATTTACCATTTTGGGAACGTTCGACAGCTCCGCGGTCATCGTTTTTTGTCCGAAAATTGATTTTTTGGACTTTACCAAAAATGATTCAAAATGTCAATTGGATCGTGCCTCGTGTTGAATAACCAGTTTTTAAACCCTCACAGTGACCAAAATTGCCATTTTTACAGAGTTTTGCTTGCTCAGAAGCTTCAATTTTGATCAATTTCAGGCACAGAAATGACTTTAAACACACTTTTTTTAGTTGAAAAGGTAATAATTCACATCCAACAGTAATTTGCAGTCAAAAGATTAAATGTTAAAATTTAATCAGAATTGACCATTTTGGGAACGTTCGACAGCTCCGCGGTCACCGTTTTTCGTCCGAAAATTGATTTTTGGGACTTTACCAAAAATGATTCAAAATGTCAATTGGATCGTGCCTCATGTTTAATAACCACTTTTTAAACCCTCACAGTGACCAAAATTGCCATTTTTACAGAGTTTTGCTTACTCAGAAGCTTCAATTTTGACCAATTTCAGGCAGAGAAATGACTTTAAACACACTTATTTTAGTTGAAAAAGTAATAATTCACATCCAACAGTAATTTGCAGTCAAAAGATTAAATGTTAAAATTTCATCAGAATTGACCATTTTGGGAACGTTCGACAGCTCCGCGGTCATCGTTTTTCGTCCGAAAATTGATTTTTTGGACTTTACCAAAAATGATTCAAAATGTCAATTGGATCGTGCCTCATGTTGAATAACCACTTTTTAAACCCTCACAGTGACCAAAATTGCCATTTTTACAGTTTTGCTTACTCAGAAGCTTCAATTTTGACCAATTTCAGGCACAGAAATGACTTTAAACACACCTATTTTAGTTGAAAAAGTAATAGTTCACATCCAACAGTAATTTGCAGTCAAAAGATTAAATGTTAAAATTTCATCAGAATTGACCATTTTGGGAACGTTCGACAGCTCCGCGGTCATCGTTTTTCGTCCGAAAATTGATTTTTTTGGACTTTACCAAAAATGATTCAAAATGTCAATTGGATCGTGCCTCATGTTGAATAACCACTTTTTAAACCCTCACAGTGACCAAAATTGCCATTTTTACATAGTTTTGCTTACTCAGAAGCTTCAATTTTGACCAATTTCAGGCAGAGAAATGACTTTAAACACACTTATTTTAGTTGAAAAAGTAATAATTCACATCCAACAGTAATTTGCAGTCAAAAGATTAAATGTTAAAATTTCATCAGAATTGACCATTTTGGGAACGTTCGACAGCTCCGCGGTCATCATTTTTCGTCCGAAAATTGATTTTTTTGGACTTTACCAAAAATGATTCAAAATGTCAATTGGATTGTGCCTCATGTTGAATAACCACTTTTTAAACCCTCACAGTGACCAAAATTGCCATTTTTACAGAGTTTTGCTTACTCAGAAGCTTCAATTTTGACCAATTTCAGGCAGAGAAATGACTTTAAACACACTTATTTTAGTTGAAAAAGTAATAATTCACATCCAACAGTAATTTGCAGTCAAAAGATTAAATGTTAAAATTTCATCAGAATTGACCATTTTGGGAACGTTCGACAGCTCCGCGGTCATCGTTTTTCGTCCGAAAATTGATTTTTTGGACTTTACCAAAAATGATTCAAAATGTCAATTGGATCGTGCCTCATGTTGAATAACCACTTTTTAAACCCTCACAGTGACCAAAATTGCCATTTTTACAGTTTTGCTTACTCTGAAGCTTCAATTTTGACCAATTTCAGGCACAGAAATGACTTTAAACACACCTATTTTAGTTGAAAAAGTAATAATTCACATCCAACAGTAATTTGCAGTCAAAAGATTAAATGTTAAAATTTCATCAGAATTGACCATTTTGGGAACGTTCGACAGCTCCGCGGTCATCGTTTTTTGTCCGAAAATTGATTTTTATGACTTTACCAAAAATGATTCAAAATGTCAATTGGATCGTGCCTCATGTTGAATAACCACTTTTTAAACCCTCACAGTGACCAAAATTGCCATTTTTACAGAGTTGTGCTTACTCAGAAGCTTCAATTTTGAACAATTTCAGGCAGAGAAATGACTTTAAACACACTTATTTTAGTTGAAAAAGTAATAATTCATATCCAACAGTAATTTGCAGTCAAAAGATTAAATGTAAAAACTTCATCAGAATTTACCATTTTGGGAACGCACGACAGCTCCGCGGTCATCGTTTTTTGTCCGAAAATTGATTTTTGGGACTTTACCAAAAATGATTCAAAATGTCAATTGGATCGTGCCTCGTGTTGAATAACCAGTTTTTAAACCCTCACAGTGACCAAAATTGCCATTTTTACAGAGTTTTGCTTGCTCAGAAGCTTCAATTTTGATCAATTTCAGGCACAGAAATGACTTTAAACACACTTTTTTTAGTTGAAAAGGTAATAATTCACATCCAACAGTAATTTGCAGTCAAAAGATTAAATGTTAAAATTTAATCAGAATTGACCATTTTGGGAACGTTCGACAGCTCCGCGGTCACCGTTTTTCGTCCGAAAATTGATTTTTGGGACTTTACCAAAAATGATTCAAAATGTCAATTGGATCGTGCCTCATGTTTAATAACCACTTTTTAAACCCTCACAGTGACCAAAATTGCCATTTTTACAGAGTTTTGCTTACTCAGAAGCTTCAATTTTGACCAATTTCAGGCAGAGAAATGACTTTAAACACACTTATTTTAGTTGAAAAAGTAATAATTCACATCCAACAGTAATTTGCAGTCAAAAGATTAAATGTTAAAATTTCATCAGAATTGACCATTTTGGGAACGTTCGACAGCTCCGCGGTCACCGTTTTTTGTCCGAAAATTGATTTTTGGGACTTTACCAAAAATGATTCAAAATGTCAATTGGATCGTGCCTCATGTTGAATAACCACTTTTTAAACCCTCACAGTGACCAAAATTGCCATTTTTACAGAGTTGTGCTTACTCAGAAGCTTCAATTTTGACCAGATTCAGGCAGAGAAATGACTTTAAACACACTTATTTTAGTTGAAAAAGTAATAATTCATATCCAACAGTAATTTGCAGTCAAAAGATTAAATGTAAAAACTTCATCAGAATTTACCATTTTGGGAACGTTCGACAGCTCCGCGGTCATCGTTTTTTGTCCGAAAATTGATTTTTTGGACTTTACCAAAAATGATTCAAAATGTCAATTGGATCGTGCCTCGTGTTGAATAACCAGTTTTTAAACCCTCACAGTGACCAAAATTGCCATTTTTACAGAGTTTTGCTTGCTCAGAAGCTTCAATTTTGATCAATTTCAGGCACAGAAATGACTTTAAACACACTTTTTTTAGTTGAAAAGGTAATAATTCACATCCAACAGTAATTTGCAGTCAAAAGATTAAATGTTAAAATTTAATCAGAATTGACCATTTTGGGAACGTTCGACAGCTCCGCGGTCATCGTTTTTCGTCCGAAAATTGATTTTTTGGACTTTACCAAAAATGATTCAAAATGTCAATTGGATCGTGCCTCATGTTGAATAACAACTTTTTAAACCCTCACAGTGACCAAAATTGCCATTTTTACAGAGTTTTGCTTACTGAGAAGCTTCAATTTTGACCAATTTCAGGCAGAGAAATGACTTTAAACACACTTATTTTAGTTGAAAAAGTAATAATTCATATCCAACAGTAATTTGCAGTCAAAAGATTAAATGTTAAAATTTCATCAGAATTAACCATTTTGGGAACGTTCGACAGCTCCGCGGTCATCGTTTTTCGTGCGAAAATGGATTTTTTGGACTTTACCAAAAATGATTCAAAATGTCAATTGGATCGTGCCTCGTGTTGAATAACCAGTTTTTAAACCCTCACGGTGACCAAAATTGACATTTTTACAGAGTTTTGCTTACTCAAAAGCTTCAATTTTGACCAATTTCAGGCAGAGAAATGACTTTAAACACACTTATTTTAGTTGAAAAGGTAATAATTCACATCCAACAGTAATTTGCAGTCAAAAGATTAATTGTTAAAATGTCATCAGAATTGACCATTTTGGGAACGTTCGACAGCTCCGCGGTCATCGTTTTTTGTCCGAAAATTGATTTTTTGGACTTTACCAAAAATGATTCAAAATGTCAATTGGATCGTGCCTCGTGTTGAATAACCAGTTTTTAAACCCTCACAGTGACCAAAATTGACATTTTTACAGAGTTTTGCTTACTCAAAAGCTTCAATTTTGACCAATTTCAGGCAGAGAAATGACTTTAAACACACTTATTTTAGTTGAAAAGGTAATAATTCACATCCAACAGTAATTTGCAGTCAAAAGATTAATTGTTAAAATGTCATCAGAATTGACCATTTTGGGAACGTTCGACAGCTCCGCGGTCATCGTTTTTTGTCCGAAAATTGATTTTTTGGACTTTACCAAAAATGATTCAAAATGTCAATTGGATCGTGCCTCGTGTTGAATAACCAGTTTTTAAACCCTCACAGTGACCAAAATTGACATTTTTACAGAGTTTTGCTTACTCAAAAGCTTCAATTTTGACCAATTTCAGGCAGAGAAATGACTTTAAACACACTTATTTTAGTTGAAAAAGTAATAATTCACATCCAACAGTAATTTGCAGTCAAAAGATTAAATGTTAAAATTTCATCAGAATTAACCATTTTGGGAACGTTCGACAGCTCCGCGGTCATCGTTTTTCGTGCGAAAATGGATTTTTTGGACTTTACCAAAAATGATTCAAAATGTCAATTGGATCGTGCCTCGTGTTGAATAACCAGTTTTTAAACCCTCACGGTGACCAAAATTGACATTTTTACAGAGTTTTGCTTACTCAAAAGCTTCAATTTTGACCAATTTCAGGCAGAGAAATGACTTTAAACACACTTATTTTAGTTGAAAAGGTAATAATTCACATCCAACAGTAATTTGCAGTCAAAAGATTAATTGTTAAAATGTCATCAGAATTGACCATTTTGGGAACGTTCGACAGCTCCGCGGTCATCGTTTTTTGTCCGAAAATTGATTTTTTGGACTTTACCAAAAATGATTCAAAATGTCAATTGGATCGTGCCTCGTGTTGAATAACCAGTTTTTAAACCCTCACAGTGACCAAAATTGACATTTTTACAGAGTTTTGCTTACTCAAAAGCTTCAATTTTGACCAATTTCAGGCAGAGAAATGACTTTAAACACACTTATTTTAGTTGAAAAAGTAATAATTCACATCCAACAGTAATTTGCAGTCAAAAGATTAAATGTTAAAATTTCATCAGAATTGACCATTTTGGGAACGTTCGACAGCTCCGCGGTCATCGTTTTTCGTCCGAAAATTGATTTTTTGGACTTTACCAAAAATGATTCAAAATGTCAATTGGATCGTGCCTCATGTTGAATAACCACTTTTTAAACCCTCACAGTGACCAAAATTGCCATTTTTACAGAGTTTTGCTTACTCAGAAGCTTCAATTTTGACCAATTTCAGGCAGAGAAATGACTTTAAACACACTTATTTTAGTTGAAAAAGTAATAATTCACATCCAACAGTAATTTGCAGTCAAAAGATTAAATGTTAAAATTTCATCAGAATTGACCATTTTGGGAACGTTCGACAGCTCCGCGGTCATCGTTTTTCGTCCGAAAATTGATTTTTTTGGACTTTACCAAAAATGATTCAAAATGTCAATTGGATCGTGCCTCATGTTGAATAACCACTTTTTAAACCCTCACAGTGACCAAAATTGCCATTTTTACATAGTTTTGTTTACTCAGAAGCTTCAATTTTGACCAATTTCAGGCAGAGAAATGACTTTAAACACACTTATTTTAGTTGAAAAAGTAATAATTCACATCCAACAGTAATTTGCAGTCAAAAGATTAAATGTTAAAATTTCATCAGAATTGACCATTTTAGGAACGTTCGACAGCTCCGCGGTCATCATTTTTCGTCCGAAAATTGATTTTTTTGGACTTTACCAAAAATGATTCAAAATGTCAATTGGATCGTGCCTCATGTTGAATAACCACTTTTTAAACCCTCACAGTGACCAAAATTGCCATTTTTACAGAGTTTTGCTTACTCAGAAGCTTCAATTTTGACCAATTTCAGGCAGAGAAATGACTTTAAACACACTTATTTTAGTTGAAAAAGTAATAATTCACATCCAACAGTAATTTGCAGTCAAAAGATTAAATGTTAAAATTTCATCAGAATTGACCATTTTGGGAACGTTCGACAGCTCCGCGGTCATCGTTTTTCGTCCGAAAATTGATTTTTTGGACTTTACCAAAAATGATTCAAAATGTCAATTGGATCGTGCCTCATGTTGAATAACCACTTTTTAAACCCTCACAGTGACCAAAATTGCCATTTTTACAGTTTTGCTTACTCAGAAGCTTCAATTTTGACCAATTTCAGGCACAGAAATGACTTTAAACACACCTATTTTAGTTGAAAAAGTAATAATTCACATCCAACAGTAATTTGCAGTCAAAAGATTAAATGTTAAAATTTCATCAGAATTGACCATTTTGGGAACGTTCGACAGCTCCGCGGTCATCGTTTTTTGTCCGAAAATTGATTTTTATGACTTTACCAAAAATGATTCAAAATGTCAATTGGATCGTGCCTCGTGTTGAATAACCAGTTTTTAAACCCTCACAGTGACCAAAATTGCCATTTTTACAGAGTTTTGCTTACTAAGAAGCTTCAATTTTGACCAATTTCAGGCACAGAAATGACTTTATACACACTTATTTTAGTTGAAAAGGTAATAATTCACATCCAACAGTAATTTGCAGTCAAAAGATTAAATGTTAAAATTTAATCAGAATTGACCATTTTGGGAACGTTCGACAGCTCCGCGGTCATCGTTTTTCGTCCGAAAATAGATTTTTGGGACTTTACCAAAAATGATTCAAAATGTCAATTGGATCGTGCCTCATGTTGAATAACCACTTTTTAAACCCTCACAGTGACCAAAATTGCCATTTTTACAGAGTTGTGCTTACTCAGAAGCTTCAATTTTGAACAATTTCAGGCAGAGAAATGACTTTAAACACACTTATTTTAGTTGAAAAAGTAATAATTCATATCCAACAGTAATTTGCAGTCAAAAGATTAAATGTAAAAACTTCATCAGAATTTACCATTTTGGGAACGTTCGACAGCTCCGCGGTAATCGTTTTTTGTCCGAAAATTGATTTTTTGGACTTTACCAAAAATGATTCAAAATGTCAATTGGATCGTGCCTCGTGTTGAATAACCAGTTTTTAAACCCTCACAGTGACCAAAATTGCCATTTTTACAGAGTTTTGCTTGCTCAGAAGCTTCAATTTTGATCAATTTCAGGCACAGAAATTACTTTAAACACACTTTTTTTAGTTGAAAAGGTAATAATTCACATCCAACAGTAATTTGCAGTCAAAAGATTAAATGTTAAAATTTAATCAGAATTGACCATTTTGGGAACGTTCGACAGCTCCGCGGTCACCGTTTTTCGTCCGAAAATTGATTTTTGGGACTTTACCAAAAATGATTCAAAATGTCAATTGGATCGTGCCTCATGTTTAATAACCACTTTTTAAACCCTCACAGTGACCAAAATTGCCATTTTTACAGAGTTTTGCTTACTCAGAAGCTTCAATTTTGACCAATTTCAGGCAGAGAAATGACTTTAAACACACTTATTTTAGTTGAAAAAGTAATAATTCACATCCAACAGTAATTTGCAGTCAAAAGATTAAATGTTAAAATTTCATCAGAATTGACCATTTTGGGAACGTTCGACAGCTCCGCGGTCATCGTTTTTCGTCCGAAAATTGATTTTTTGGACTTTACCAAAAATGATTCAAAATGTCAATTGGATCGTGCCTCATGTTGAATAACCACTTTTTAAACCCTCACAGTGACCAAAATTGCCATTTTTACAGTTTTGCTTACTCAGAAGCTTCAATTTTGACCAATTTCAGGCACAGAAATGACTTTAAACACACCTATTTTAGTTGAAAAAGTAATAATTCACATCCAACAGTAATTTGCAGTCAAAAGATTAAATGTTAAAATTTCATCAGAATTGACCATTTTGAGAACGTTCGACAGCTCCGCGATCATCGTTTTTTGTCCGAAAATTGATTTTTTTGAACTTTACCAAAAATGATTCAAAATGTCAATTGGATCGTGCCTCGTGTTGAATAACCAGTTTTTAAACCCTCACAGTGACCAAAATTGCCATTTTTACAGAGTTTTGCTTACTCAGAAGCTTCAATTTTGACCAATTTCAGGCACAGAAATGACTTTAAACACACTTATTTTAGTTGAAAAGGTAATAATTCACATCCAACAGTAATTTGCAGTCAAAAGATTAAATGTTAAAATTTAATCAGAATTGACCATTTTGGGAACGTTCGACAGCTCCGCGGTCATCGTTTTTCGTCCGAAAATTGATTTTTTGGACTTTACCACAAATGATTCAAAATGTCAATTGGATCGTGCCTCATGTTGAATAACCACTTTTTAAACCCTCACAGTGACCAAAATTGCCATTTTTACAGAGTTTTGCTTACTGAGAAGCTTCAATTTTGACCAATTTCAGGCAGAGAAATGACTTTAAACACACTTATTTTAGTTGAAAAAGTAATAATTCATATCCAACAGTAATTTGCAGTCAAAAGATTAAATGTTAAAATTTCATCAGAATTGACCATTTTGGGAACGTTCGACAGCTCCGCGGTCATCGTTTTTTGTCCGAAAATTGATTTTTGGGACTTTACCAAAAATGATTCAAAATGTCAATTGGATCGTGCCTCGTGTTGAATAACCAGTTTTTAAACCCTCACAGTGACCAAAATTGCCATTTTTACAGTTTTGCTTACTCAGAAGCTTCAATTTTGACCAATTTCAGGCACAGAAATGACTTTAAACACACTTATTTTAGTTGAAAAAGTAATAATTCACATCCAACAGTAATTTGCAGTCAAAAGATTAAATGTTAAAATTTTATCAGAATTGACCATTTTGGGAACGTTCGACAGCTCCGCGGTCATCGTTTTTTGTCCGAAAATAGATTTTTTGGACTTTACCAAAAATGATTCAAAATATCAATTGGATCGTGCCTCATGTTGAATAACCACTTTTTAAACCCTCACAGTGACCAAAATTGCCATTTTTACAGAGTTTTGCTTACTCAGAAGCTTCAATTTTGACCAATTTCAGGCACCGAAATGACTTTAAACACACTTATTTTAGTTGAAAAGGTAATAATTCACATCCAACAGTAATTTGCAGTCAAAAGATTAAATGTTAAAATTTAATCAGAATTGACCATTTTGGGAACGTTCGACAGCTCCGCGGTCATCGTTTTTCGTCCGAAAATTGATTTTTTGGACTTTACCAAAAATGATTCAAAATGTCAATTGGATCGTGCCTCATGTTGAATAACCACTTTTTAAACCCTCACAGTGACCAAAATTGCCATTTTTACAGAGTTTTGCTTACTCGGAAGCTTCAATTTTGACCGATTTCAGGCAGAGAAATGACTTTAAACACACTTATTTTAGTTGAAAAAGTAATAATTCACATCCAACAGTAATTTGCAGTCAAAAGATTAAATGTTAAAATTTCATCAGAATTGACCATTATGGGAACGTTCGACAGCTCCGCGGTCATCGTTTTTCGTGCGAAAATTGATTTTTTGGACTTTACCAAAAATGATTCAAAATGTCAATTGGATCGTGCCTCGTGTTGAATAACCAGTTTTTAAACCCTCACGGTGACCAAAATTGACATTTTTACAGAGTTTTGCTTACTCAAAAGCTTCAATTTTGACCAATTTCAGGCAGAGAAATGACTTTAAACACACTTATTTTAGTTGAAAAGGTAATAATTCACATCCAACAGTAATTTGCAGTCAAAAGATTAATTGTTAAAATGTCATCAGAATTGACCATTTTGGGAACGTTCGACAGCTCCGCGGTCATCGTTTTTTGTCCGAAAATTGATTTTTTGGACTTTACCAAAAATGATTCAAAATGTCAATTGGATCGTGCCTCGTGTTGAATAACCAGTTTTTAAACCCTCACAGTGACCAAAATTGACATTTTTACAGAGTTTTGCTTACTCAAAAGCTTCAATTTTGACCAATTTCAGGCAGAGAAATGACTTTAAACACACTTATTTTAGTTGAAAAAGTAATCATTCACATCCAACAGTAATTTGCAGTCAAAAGATTAAATGTTAAAATTTCATCAGAATTAACCATTTTGGGAACGTTCGACAGCTCCGCGGTCATCGTTTTTCGTGCGAAAATGGATTTTTTGGACTTTACCAAAAATGATTCAAAATGTCAATTGGATCGTGCCTCGTGTTGAATAACCAGTTTTTAAACCCTCACGGTGACCAAAATTGACATTTTTACAGAGTTTTGCTTACTCAAAAGCTTCAATTTTGACCAATTTCAGGCAGAGAAATGACTTTAAACACACTTATTTTAGTTGAAAAGGTAATAATTCACATCCAACAGTAATTTGCAGTCAAAAGATTAATTGTTAAAATGTCATCAGAATTGACCATTTTGGGAACGTTCGACAGCTCCGCGGTCATCGTTTTTTGTCCGAAAATTGATTTTTTGGACTTTACCAAAAATGATTCAAAATGTCAATTGGATCGTGCCTCGTGTTGAATAACCAGTTTTTAAACCCTCACAGTGACCAAAATTGACATTTTTACAGAGTTTTGCTTACTCAAAAGCTTCAATTTTGACCAATTTCAGGCAGAGAAATGACTTTAAACACACTTATTTTAGTTGAAAAAGTAATAATTCACATCCAACAGTAATTTGCAGTCAAAAGATTAAATGTTAAAATTTCATCAGAATTGACCATTTTGGGAACGTTCGTCAGCTCCGCGGTCATCGTTTTTCGTCCGAAAATTGATTTTTTGGACTTTACCAAAAATGATTCAAAATGTCAATTGGATCGTGCCTCATGTTGAATAACCACTTTTTAAACCCTCACAGTGACCAAAATTGCCATTTTTACAGAGTTTTGCTTACTCAGAAGCTTCAATTTTGACCAATTTCAGGCAGAGAAATGACTTTAAACACACTTATTTTAGTTGAAAAAGTAATAATTCACATCCAACAGTAATTTGCAGTCAAAAGATTAAATGTTAAAATTTCATCAGAATTGACCATTTTGGGAACGTTCGACAGCTCCGCGGTCATCGTTTTTCGTCCGAAAATTGATTTTTTTGGACTTTACCAAAAATGATTCAAAATGTCAATTGGATCGTGCCTCATGTTGAATAACCACTTTTTAAACCCTCACAGTGACCAAAATTGCCATTTTTACATAGTTTTGCTTACTCAGAAGCTTCAATTTTGACCAATTTCAGGCAGAGAAATGACTTTAAACACACTTATTTTAGTTGAAAAAGTAATAATTCACATCCAACAGTAATTTGCAGTCAAAAGATTAAATGTTAAAATTTCATCAGAATTGACCATTTTGGGAACGATCGACAGCTCCGCGGTCATCATTTTTCGTCCGAAAATTGATTTTTTTGGACTTTACCAAAAATGATTCAAAATGTCAATTGGATCGTGCCTCATGTTGAATAACCACTTTTTAAACCCTCACAGTGACCAAAATTGCCATTTTTACAGAGTTTTGCTTACTCAGAAGCTTCAATTTTGACCAATTTCAGGCAGAGAAATGACTTTAAACACACTTATTTTAGTTGAAAAAGTAATAATTCACATCCAACAGTAATTTGCAGTCAAAAGATTAAATGTTAAAATTTCATCAGAATTGACCATTTTGGGAACGTTCGACAGCTCCGCGGTCATCGTTTTTCGTCCGAAAATTGATTTTTTGGACTTTACCAAAAATGATTCAAAATGTCAATTGGATCGTGCCTCATGTTGAATAACCACTTTTTAAACCCTCACAGTGACCAAAATTGCCATTTTTACAGTTTTGCTTACTCAGAAGCTTCAATTTTGACCAATTTCAGGCACAGAAATGACTTTAAACACACCTATTTTAGTTGAAAAAGTAATAATTCACATCCAACAGTAATTTGCAGTCAAAAGATTAAATGTTAAAATTTCATCAGAATTGACCATTTTGGGAACGTTCGACAGCTCCGCGGTCATCGTTTTTTGTCCGAAAATAGATTTTTGGGACTTTACCAAAAATGATTCAAAATGTCAATTGGATCGTGCCTCATGTTGAATAACCACTTTTTAAACCCTCACAGTGACCAAAATTGCCATTTTTACAGAGTTGTGCTTACTCAGAAGCTTCAATTTTGAACAATTTCAGGCAGAGAAATGACTTTAAACACACTTATTTTAGTTGAAAAAGTAATAATTCATATCCAACAGTAATTTGCAGTCAAAAGATTAAATGTAAAAACTTCATCAGAATTTACCATTTTGGGAACGTTCGACAGCTCCGCGGTCATCGTTTTTTGTCCGAAAATTGATTTTTTGGACTTTACCAAAAATGATTCAAAATGTCAATTGGATCGTGCCTCGTGTTGAATAACCAGTTTTTAAACCCTCACAGTGACCAAAATTGCCATTTTTACAGAGTTTTGCTTGCTCAGAAGCTTCAATTTTGATCAATTTCAGGCACAGAAATGACTTTAAACACACTTTTTTTAGTTGAAAAGGTAATAATTCACATCCAACAGTAATTTGCAGTCAAAAGATTAAATGTTAAAATTTAATCAGAATTGACCATTTTGGGAACGTTCGACAGCTCCGCGGTCACCGTTTTTCGTCCGAAAATTGATTTTTGGGACTTTACCAAAAATGATTCAAAATGTCAATTGGATCGTGCCTCATGTTTAATAACCACTTTTTAAACCCTCACAGTGACCAAAATTGCCATTTTTACAGAGTTTTGCTTACTCAGAAGCTTCAATTTTGACCAATTTCAGGCAGAGAAATGACTTTAAACACACTTATTTTAGTTGAAAAAGTAATAATTCACATCCAACAGTAATTTGCAGTCAAAAGATTAAATGTTAAAATTTCATCAGAATTGACCATTTTGGGAACGTTCGACAGCTCCGCGGTCATCGTTTTTCATCCGAAAATTGATTTTTTGGACTTTACCAAAAATGATTCAAAATGTCAATTGGATCGTGCCTCATGTTGAATAACCACTTTTTAAACCCTCACAGTGACCAAAATTGCCATTTTTACAGTTTTGCTTACTCAGAAGCTTCAATTTTGACCAATTTCAGGCACAGAAATGACTTTAAACACACCTATTTTAGTTGAAAAAGTAATAATTCACATCCAACAGTAATTTGCAGTCAAAAGATTAAATGTTAAAATTTCATCAGAATTGACCATTTTGGGAACGTTCGACAGCTCCGCGGTCATCGTTTTTTGTCCGAAAATTGATTTTTATGACTTTACCAAAAATGATTCAAAATGTCAATTGGATCGTGCCTCGTGTTGAATAACTAGTTTTTAAACCCTCACAGTGACCAAAATTGCCATTTTTACAGAGTTTTGCTTACTAAGAAGCTTCAATTTTGACCAATTTCAGGCACAGAAATGACTTTATACACACTTATTTTAGTTGAAAAGGTAATAATTCACATCCAACAGTAATTTGCAGTCAAAAGATTAAATGTTAAAATTTAATCAGAATTGACCATTTTGGGAACGTTCGACAGCTCCGCGGTCATCGTTTTTCGTCCGAAAATAGATTTTTGGGACTTTACCAAAAATGATTCAAAATGTCAATTGGATCGTGCCTCATGTTGAATAACCACTTTTTAAACCCTCACAGTGACCAAAATTGCCATTTTTACAGAGTTGTGCTTACTCAGAAGCTTCAATTTTGAACAATTTCAGGCAGAGAAATGACTTTAAACACACTTATTTTAGTTGAAAAAGTAATAATTCATATCCAACAGTAATTTGCAGTCAAAAGATTAAATGTAAAAACTTCATCAGAATTTACCATTTTGGGAACGTTCGACAGCTCCGCGGTCATCGTTTTTTGTCCGAAAATTGATTTTTTGGACTTTACCAAAAATGATTCAAAATGTCAATTGGATCGTGCCTCGTGTTGAATAACCAGTTTTTAAACCCTCACAGTGACCAAAATTGCCATTTTTACAGAGTTTTGCTTGCTCAGAAGCTTCAATTTTGATCAATTTCAGGCACAGAAATGACTTTAAACACACTTTTTTTAGTTGAAAAGGTAATAATTCACATCCAACAGTAATTTGCAGTCAAAAGATTAAATGTTAAAATTTAATCAGAATTGACCATTTTGGGAACGTTCGACAGCTCCGCGGTCACCGTTTTTCGTCCGAAAATTGATTTTTGGGACTTTACCAAAAATGATTCAAAATGTCAATTGGATCGTGCCTCATGTTTAATAACCACTTTTTAAACCCTCACAGTGACCAAAATTGCCATTTTTACAGAGTTTTGCTTACTCAGAAGCTTCAATTTTGACCAATTTCAGGCAGAGAAATGACTTTAAACACACTTATTTTAGTTGAAAAAGTAATAATTCACATCCAACAGTAATTTGCAGTCAAAAGATTAAATGTTAAAATTTCATCAGAATTGACCATTTTGGGAACGTTCGACAGCTCCGCGGTCATCGTTTTTCGTCCGAAAATTGATTTTTTGGACTTTACCAAAAATGATTCAAAATGTCAATTGGATCGTGCCTCATGTTGAATAACCACTTTTTAAACCCTCACAGTGACCAAAATTGCCATTTTTACAGTTTTGCTTACTCAGAAGCTTCAATTTTGACCAATTTCAGGCACAGAAATGACTTTAAACACACCTATTTTAGTTGAAAAAGTAATAATTCACATCCAACAGTAATTTGCAGTCAAAAGATTAAATGTTAAAATTTCATCAGAATTGACCATTTTGAGAACGTTCGACAGCTCCGCGGTCATCGTTTTTTGTCCGAAAATTGATTTTTTGGACTTTACCAAAAATGATTCAAAATGTCAATTGGATCGTGCCTCGTGTTGAATAACCAGTTTTTAAACCCTCACAGTGACCAAAATTGCCATTTTTACAGAGTTTTGCTTACTCAGAAGCTTCAATTTTGACCAATTTCAGGCACAGAAATGACTTTAAACACACTTATTTTAGTTGAAAAGGTAATAATTCACATCCAACAGTAATTTGCAGTCAAAAGATTAAATGTTAAAATTTAATCAGAATTGACCATTTTGGGAACGTTCGACAGCTCCGCGGTCATCGTTTTTCGTCCGAAAATTGATTTTTTGGACTTTACCACAAATGATTCAAAATGTCAATTGGATCGTGCCTCATGTTGAATAACCACTTTTTAAACCCTCACAGTGACCAAAATTGCCATTTTTACAGAGTTTTGCTTACTGAGAAGCTTCAATTTTGACCAATTTCAGGCAGAGAAATGACTTTAAACACACTTATTTTAGTTGAAAAAGTAATAATTCATATCCAACAGTAATTTGCAGTCAAAAGATTAAATGTTAAAATTTCATCAGAATTGACCATTTTGGGAACGTTCGACAGCTCCGCGGTCATCGTTTTTTGTCCGAAAATTGATTTTTGGGACTTTACCAAAAATGATTCAAAATGTCAATTGGATCGTGCCTCGTGTTGAATAACCAGTTTTTAAACCCTCACAGTGACCAAAATTGCCATTTTTACAGTTTTGCTTACTCAGAAGCTTCAATTTTGACCAATTTCAGGCACAGAAATGACTTTAAACACACTTATTTTAGTTGAAAAAGTAATAATTCACATCCAACAGTAATTTGCAGTCAAAAGATTAAATGTTAAAATTTCATCAGAATTGACCATTTTGGGAACGTTCGACAGCTCCGCGGCCATCGTTTTTCGTGCGAAAATTGATTTTTTGGACTTTACCAAAAATGATTCAAAATGTCAATTGGATCGTGCCTCGTGTTGAATAACCAGTTTTTAAACCCTCACAGTGACCAAAATTGACATTTTTACAGAGTTTTGCTTACTCAAAAGCTTCAATTTTGACCAATTTCAGGCAGAGAAATGACTTTAAACACACTTATTTTAGTTGAAAAGGTAATAATTCACATCCAACAGTAATTTGCAGTCAAAAGATTAATTGTTAAAATGTCATCAGAATTGACCATTTTGGGAACGTTCGACAGCTCCGCGGTCATCGTTTTTTGTCCGAAAATTGATTTTTTGGACTTTACCAAAAATGATTCAAAATGTCAATTGGATCGTGCCTCATGTTGAATAACCACTTTTTAAACCCTCACAGTGACCAAAATTGCCATTTTTACAGTTTTGCTTACTCAGAAGCTTCAATTTTGACCAATTTCAGGCACAGAAATGACTTTAAACACACCTATTTTAGTTGAAAAAGTAATAATTCACATCCAACAGTAATTTGCAGTCAAAAGATTAAATGTTAAAATTTCATCAGAATTGACCATTTTGGGAACGTTCGACAGCTCCGCGGTCATCGTTTTTTGTCCGAAAATTGATTTTTATGACTTTACCAAAAATGATTCAAAATGTCAATTGGATCGTGCCTCGTGTTGAATAACTAGTTTTTAAACCCTCACAGTGACCAAAATTGCCATTTTTACAGAGTTTTGCTTACTAAGAAGCTTCAATTTTGACCAATTTCAGGCACAGAAATGACTTTATACACACTTATTTTAGTTGAAAAGGTAATAATTCACATCCAACAGTAATTTGCAGTCAAAAGATTAAATGTTAAAATTTAATCAGAATTGACCATTTTGGGAACGTTCGACAGCTCCGCGGTCATCGTTTTTCGTCCGAAAATAGATTTTTGGGACTTTACCAAAAATGATTCAAAATGTCAATTGGATCGTGCCTCATGTTGAATAACCACTTTTTAAACCCTCACAGTGACCAAAATTGCCATTTTTACAGAGTTGTGCTTACTCAGAAGCTTCAATTTTGAACAATTTCAGGCAGAGAAATGACTTTAAACACACTTATTTTAGTTGAAAAAGTAATAATTCATATCCAACAGTAATTTGCAGTCAAAAGATTAAATGTAAAAACTTCATCAGAATTTACCATTTTGGGAACGTTCGACAGCTCCGCGGTCATCGTTTTTTGTCCGAAAATTGATTTTTTGGACTTTACCAAAAATGATTCAAAATGTCAATTGGATCGTGCCTCGTGTTGAATAACCAGTTTTTAAACCCTCACAGTGACCAAAATTGCCATTTTTACAGAGTTTTGCTTGCTCAGAAGCTTCAATTTTGATCAATTTCAGGCACAGAAATGACTTTAAACACACTTTTTTTAGTTGAAAAGGTAATAATTCACATCCAACAGTAATTTGCAGTCAAAAGATTAAATGTTAAAATTTAATCAGAATTGACCATTTTGGGAACGTTCGACAGCTCCGCGGTCACCGTTTTTCGTCCGAAAATTGATTTTTGGGACTTTACCAAAAATGATTCAAAATGTCAATTGGATCGTGCCTCATGTTTAATAACCACTTTTTAAACCCTCACAGTGACCAAAATTGCCATTTTTACAGAGTTTTGCTTACTCAGAAGCTTCAATTTTGACCAATTTCAGGCAGAGAAATGACTTTAAACACACTTATTTTAGTTGAAAAAGTAATAATTCACATCCAACAGTAATTTGCAGTCAAAAGATTAAATGTTAAAATTTCATCAGAATTGACCATTTTGGGAACGTTCGACAGCTCCGCGGTCATCGTTTTTCGTCCGAAAATTGATTTTTTGGACTTTACCAAAAATGATTCAAAATGTCAATTGGATCGTGCCTCATGTTGAATAACCACTTTTTAAACCCTCACAGTGACCAAAATTGCCATTTTTACAGTTTTGCTTACTCAGAAGCTTCAATTTTGACCAATTTCAGGCACAGAAATGACTTTAAACACACCTATTTTAGTTGAAAAAGTAATAATTCACATCCAACAGTAATTTGCAGTCAAAAGATTAAATGTTAAAATTTCATCAGAATTGACCATTTTGAGAACGTTCGACAGCTCCGCGGTCATCGTTTTTTGTCCGAAAATTGATTTTTTGGACTTTACCAAAAATGATTCAAAATGTCAATTGGATCGTGCCTCGTGTTGAATAACCAGTTTTTAAACCCTCACAGTGACCAAAATTGCCATTTTTACAGAGTTTTGCTTACTCAGAAGCTTCAATTTTGACCAATTTCAGGCACAGAAATGACTTTAAACACACTTATTTTAGTTGAAAAGGTAATAATTCACATCCAACAGTAATTTGCAGTCAAAAGATTAAATGTTAAAATTTAATCAGAATTGACCATTTTGGGAACGTTCGACAGCTCCGCGGTCATCGTTTTTCGTCCGAAAATTGATTTTTTGGACTTTACCACAAATGATTCAAAATGTCAATTGGATCGTGCCTCATGTTGAATAACCACTTTTTAAACCCTCACAGTGACCAAAATTGCCATTTTTACAGAGTTTTGCTTACTGAGAAGCTTCAATTTTGACCAATTTCAGGCAGAGAAATGACTTTAAACACACTTATTTTAGTTGAAAAAGTAATAATTCATATCCAACAGTAATTTGCAGTCAAAAGATTAAATGTTAAAATTTCATCAGAATTGACCATTTTGGGAACGTTCGACAGCTCCGCGGTCATCGTTTTTTGTCCGAAAATTGATTTTTGGGACTTTACCAAAAATGATTCAAAATGTCAATTGGATCGTGCCTCGTGTTGAATAACCAGTTTTTAAACCCTCACAGTGACCAAAATTGCCATTTTTACAGTTTTGCTTACTCAGAAGCTTCAATTTTGACCAATTTCAGGCACAGAAATGACTTTAAACACACTTATTTTAGTTGAAAAAGTAATAATTCACATCCAACAGTAATTTGCAGTCAAAAGATTAAATGTTAAAATTTCATCAGAATTGACCATTTTGGGAACGTTCGACAGCTCCGCGGCCATCGTTTTTCGTGCGAAAATTGATTTTTTGGACTTTACCAAAAATGATTCAAAATGTCAATTGGATCGTGCCTCGTGTTGAATAACCAGTTTTTAAACCCTCACAGTGACCAAAATTGACATTTTTACAGAGTTTTGCTTACTCAAAAGCTTCAATTTTGACCAATTTCAGGCAGAGAAATGACTTTAAACACACTTATTTTAGTTGAAAAGGTAATAATTCACATCCAACAGTAATTTGCAGTCAAAAGATTAATTGTTAAAATGTCATCAGAATTGACCATTTTGGGAACGTTCGACAGCTCCGCGGTCATCGTTTTTTGTCCGAAAATTGATTTTTTGGACTTTACCAAAAATGATTCAAAATGTCAATTGGATCGTGCCTCGTGTTGAATAACCAGTTTTTAAACCCTCAGAGTGACCAAAATTGACATTTTTACAGAGTTTTGCTTACTCAAAAGCTTCAATTTTGACCAATTTCAGGCAGAGAAATGACTTTAAACACACTTATTTTAGTTGAAAAGGTAATAATTCACATCCAACAGTAATTTGCAGTCAAAAGATTAATTGTTAAAATGTCATCAGAATTGACCATTTTGGGAACGTTCGACAGCTCCGCGGTCATCGTTTTTTGTCCGAAAATTGATTTTTTTGGACTTTACCAAAAATGATTCAAAATGTAAATTGGATCGTGCCTCATGTTGAATAACCACTTTTTAAAGCCTCACAGTGACCAAAATTGCCATTTTTACAGAGTTTTGCTTACTCAGAAGCTTCCATGTTGACCAATTTCAAGCAGAGAAATGACTTTAAACACACTTATTTTAGTTGAAAAAGTAATAATTCACATCCAACAGTAATTTGCAGTCAAAAGATTAAATGTTAAAATTTCATCAGAATTGACCATTTTGGGAACGTTCGACAGCTCCGCGGTCATCGTTTTTCGTCCGAAAATAGATTTTTTGGACTTTCCAAAAATTATTCAAAATGTCAATTGGATCGTGCCTCATGTTGTATAACCACTTTTTAAACCCTCACAGTGACCAAAATTGCCATTTTTACAGTTTTGCTTACTCAGAAGCTTCAATTTTGACCAATTTCAGGCACAGAAATGACTTTAAACACACCTATTTTAGTTGAAAAAGTAATAATTCACATCCAACAGTAATTTGCAGTCAAAAGATTAAATGTTAAAATTTCATCAGAATTGACCATTTTGGGAACGTTCGACAGCTCCGCGGTCATCGTTTTTTGTCCGAAAATTGATTTTTATGACTTTACCAAAAATGATTCAAAATGTCAATTGGATCGTGCCTCGTGTTGAATAACCAGTTTTTAAACCCTCACAGTGACCAAAATTGCCATTTTTACAGAGTTTTGCTTACTAAGAAGCTTCAATTTTGACCAATTTCAGGCACAGAAATGACTTTATACACACTTATTTTAGTTGAAAAGGTAATAATTCACATCCAACAGTAATTTGCAGTCAAAAGATTAAATGTTAAAATTTAATCAGAATTGACCATTTTGGGAACGTTCGACAGCTCCGCGGTCATCGTTTTTCGTCCGAAAATAGATTTTTGGGACTTTACCAAAAATGATTCAAAATGTCAATTGGATCGTGCCTCATGTTTAATAACCACTTTTTAAACCCTCACAGTGACCAAAATTGCCATTTTTACAGAGTTTTGCTTACTCAGAAGCTTCAATTTTGACCAATTTCAGGCAGAGAAATGACTTTAAACACACTTATTTTAGTTGAAAAAGTAATAATTCACATCCAACAGTAATTTGCAGTCAAAAGATTAAATGTTAAAATTTCATCAGAATTGACCATTTTGGGAACGTTCGACAGCTCCGCGGTCATCGTTTTTCGTCCGAAAATTGATTTTTTGGACTTTACCAAAAATGATTCAAAATGTCAATTGGATCGTGCCTCATGTTGAATAACCACTTTTTAAACCCTCACAGTGACCAAAATTGCCATTTTTACAGTTTTGCTTACTCAGAAGCTTCAATTTTGACCAATTTCAGGCACAGAAATGACTTTAAACACACCTATTTTAGTTGAAAAAGTAATAATTCACATCCAACAGTAATTTGCAGTCAAAAGATTAAATGTTAAAATTTCATCAGAATTGACCATTTTGAGAACGTTCGACAGCTCCGCGGTCATCGTTTTTTGTCCGAAAATTGATTTTTTGGACTTTACCAAAAATGATTCAAAATGTCAATTGGATCGTGCCTCGTGTTGAATAACCAGTTTTTAAACCCTCACAGTGACCAAAATTGCCATTTTTACAGAGTTTTGCTTACTCAGAAGCTTCAATTTTGACCAATTTCAGGCACAGAAATGACTTTAAACACACTTATTTTAGTTGAAAAGGTAATAATTCACATCCAACAGTAATTTGCAGTCAAAAGATTAAATGTTAAAATTTAATCAGAATTGACCATTTTGGGAACGTTCGACAGCTCCGCGGTCATCGTTTTTCGTCCGAAAATTGATTTTTTGGACTTTACCACAAATGATTCAAAATGTCAATTGGATCGTGCCTCATGTTGAATAACCACTTTTTAAACCCTCACAGTGACCAAAATTGCCATTTTTACAGAGTTTTGCTTACTGAGAAGCTTCAATTTTGACCAATTTCAGGCAGAGAAATGACTTTAAACACACTTATTTTAGTTGAAAAAGTAATAATTCATATCCAACAGTGATTTGCAGTCAAAAGATTAAATGTTAAAATTTCATCAGAATTGACCATTTTGGGAACGTTCGACAGCTCCGCGGTCATCGTTTTTTGTCCGAAAATAGATTTTTGGGACTTTACCAAAAATGATTCAAAATGTCAATTGGATCGTGCCTCGTGTTGAATAACCAGTTTTTAAACCCTCACAGTGACCAAAATTGCCATTTTTACAGTTTTGCTTACTCAGAAGCTTCAATTTTGACCAATTTCAGGCACAGAAATGACTTTAAACACACTTATTTTAGTTGAAAAAGTAATAATTCACATCCAACAGTAATTTGCAGTCAAAAGATTAAATGTTAAAATTTTATCAGAATTGACCATTTTGGGAACGTTCGACAGCTCCGCGGTCATCGTTTTTTGTCCGAAAATAGATTTTTTGGACTTTACCAAAAATGATTCAAAATATCAATTGGATCGTGCCTCATGTTGAATAACCACTTTTTAAACCCTCACAGTGACCAAAATTGCCATTTTTACAGAGTTTTGCTTACTCAGAAGCTTCAATTTTGACCAATTTCAGGCACCGAAATGACTTTAAACACACTTATTTTAGTTGAAAAGGTAATAATTCACATCCAACAGTAATTTGCAGTCAAAAGATTAAATGTTAAAATTTCATCAGAATTGACCATTTTGGGAACGTTCGACAGCTCCGCGGTCATCGTTTTTCGTGCGAAAATTGATTTTTTGGACTTTACCAAAAATGATTCAAAATGTCAATTGGATCGTGCCTCGTGTTGAATAACCAGTTTTTAAACCCTCACAGTGACCAAAATTGACATTTTTACAGAGTTTTGCTTACTCAAAAGCTTCAATTTTGACCAATTTCAGGCAGAGAAATGACTTTAAACACACTTATTTTAGTTGAAAAGGTAATAATTCACATCCAACAGTAATTTGCAGTCAAAAGATTAATTGTTAAAATGTCATCAGAATTGACCATTTTGGGAACGTTCGACAGCTCCGCGGTCATCGTTTTTTGTCCGAAAATTGATTTTTTGGACTTTACCAAAAATGATTCAAAATGTCAATTGGATCGTGCCTCGTGTTGAATAACCAGTTTTTAAACCCTCACAGTGACCAAAATTGACATTTTTACAGAGTTTTGCTTACTCAAAAGCTTCAATTTTGACCAATTTCAGGCAGAGAAATGACTTTAAACACACTTATTTTAGTTGAAAAGGTAATAATTCACATCCAACAGTAATTTGCAGTCAAAAGATTAATTGTTAAAATGTCATCAGAATTGACCATTTTGGGAACGTTCGACAGCTCCGCGGTCATCGTTTTTTGTCCGAAAATTGATTTTTTGGACTTTACCAAAAATGATTCAAAATGTCAATTGGATCGTGCCTCATGTTGAATAACCACTTTTTAAAGCCTCACAGTGACCAAAATTGCCATTTTTACAGAGTTTTGCTTACTCAGAAGCTTCCATGTTGACCAATTTCAAGCAGAGAAATGACTTTAAACACACTTATTTTAGTTGAAAAAGTAATAATTCACATCCAACAGTAATTTGCAGTCAAAAGATTAAATGTTAAAATTTCATCAGAATTGACCATTTTGGGAACGTTCGACAGCTCCGCGGTCATCGTTTTTCGTCCGAAAATAGATTTTTTGGACTTTCCAAAAATTATTCAAAATGTCAATTGGATCGTGCCTCATGTTGTATAACCACTTTTTAAACCCTCACAGTGACCAAAATTGCCATTTTTACAGAGTTTTGCTTACTCAGAAGCTTCAATTTTGACCAATTTCAGGCAGAGAAATGACTTTAAACACACTTATTTTAATTGAAAAGGTAATAATTCACATCCAACAGTAATTTGCAGTCAAAAGATTAAATGTTAAAATTTCATCAGAATTAACCATTTTGGGAACGTTCGACAGCTCCGCGGTCATCGTTTTTCGTGCGAAAATGGATTTTTTGGACTTTACCAAAAATGATTCAAAATGTCAATTGGATCGTGCCTCGTGTTGAATAACCAGTTTTTAAACCCTCACGGTGACCAAAATTGACATTTTTACAGAGTTTTGCTTACTCAAAAGCTTCAATTTTGACCAATTTCAGGCAGAGAAATGACTTTAAACACACTTATTTTAGTTGAAAAGGTAATAATTCACATCCAACAGTAATTTGCAGTCAAAAGATTAATTGTTAAAATGTCATCAGAATTGACCATTTTGGGAACGTTCGACAGCTCCGCGGTCATCGTTTTTTGTCCGAAAATTGATTTTTTGGACTTTACCAAAAATGATTCAAAATGTCAATTGGATCGTGCCTCGTGTTGAATAACCAGTTTTTAAACCCTCACAGTGACCAAAATTGACATTTTTACAGAGTTTTGCTTACTCAAAAGCTTCAATTTTGACCAATTTCAGGCAGAGAAATGACTTTAAACACACTTATTTTAGTTGAAAAAGTAATAATTCACATCCAACAGTAATTTGCAGTCAAAAGATTAAATGTTAAAATTTCATCAGAATTGACCATTTTGGGAACGTTCGACAGCTCCGCGGTCATCGTTTTTCGTCCGAAAATTGATTTTTTGGACTTTACCAAAAATGATTCAAAATGTCAATTGGATCGTGCCTCATGTTGAATAACCACTTTTTAAACCCTCACAGTGACCAAAATTGCCATTTTTACAGAGTTTTGCTTACTCAGAAGCTTCAATTTTGACCAATTTCAGGCAGAGAAATGACTTTAAACACACTTATTTTAGTTGAAAAAGTAATAATTCACATCCAACAGTAATTTGCAGTCAAAAGATTAAATGTTAAAATTTCATCAGAATTGACCATTTTGGGAACGTTCGACAGCTCCGCGGTCATCGTTTTTCGTCCGAAAATTGATTTTTTTGGACTTTACCAAAAATGATTCAAAATGTCAATTGGATCGTGCCTCATGTTGAATAACCACTTTTTAAACCCTCACAGTGACCAAAATTGCCATTTTTACATAGTTTTGTTTACTCAGAAGCTTCAATTTTGACCAATTTCAGGCAGAGAAATGACTTTAAACACACTTATTTTAGTTGAAAAAGTAATAATTCACATCCAACAGTAATTTGCAGTCAAAAGATTAAATGTTAAAATTTCATCAGAATTGACCATTTTAGGAACGTTCGACAGCTCCGCGGTCATCATTTTTCGTCCGAAAATTGATTTTTTTGGACTTTACCAAAAATGATTCAAAATGTCAATTGGATCGTGCCTCATGTTGAATAACCACTTTTTAAACCCTCACAGTGACCAAAATTGCCATTTTTACAGAGTTTTGCTTACTCAGAAGCTTCAATTTTGACCAATTTCAGGCAGAGAAATGACTTTAAACACACTTATTTTAGTTGAAAAAGTAATAATTCACATCCAACAGTAATTTGCAGTCAAAAGATTAAATGTTAAAATTTCATCAGAATTGACCATTTTGGGAACGTTCGACAGCTCCGCGGTCATCGTTTTTCGTCCGAAAATTGATTTTTTGGACTTTACCAAAAATGATTCAAAATGTCAATTGGATCGTGCCTCATGTTGAATAACCACTTTTTAAACCCTCACAGTGACCAAAATTGCCATTTTTACAGTTTTGCTTACTCAGAAGATTCAATTTTGACCAATTTCAGGCACAGAAATGACTTTAAACACACCTATTTTAGTTGAAAAAGTAATAATTCACATCCAACAGTAATTTGCAGTCAAAAGATTAAATGTTAAAATTTCATCAGAATTGACCATTTTGGGAACGTTCGACAGCTCCGCGGTCATCGTTTTTTGTCCGAAAATTGATTTTTATGACTTTACCAAAAATGATTCAAAATGTCAATTGGATCGTGCCTCGTGTTGAATAACCAGTTTTTAAACCCTCACAGTGACCAAAATTGCCATTTTTACAGAGTTTTGCTTACTAAGAAGCTTCAATTTTGACCAATTTCAGGCACAGAAATGACTTTATACACACTTATTTTAGTTGAAGAGGTAATAATTCACATCCAACAGTAATTTGCAGTCAAAAGATTAAATGTTAAAATTTAATCAGAATTGACCATTTTGGGAACGTTCGACAGCTCCGCGGTCATCGTTTTTCGTCCGAAAATAGATTTTTGGGACTTTACCAAAAATGATTCAAAATGTCAATTGGATCGTGCCTCATGTTGAATAACCACTTTTTAAACCCTCACAGTGACCAAAATTGCCATTTTTACAGAGTTGTGCTTACTCAGAAGCTTCAATTTTGAACAATTTCAGGCAGAGAAATGACTTTAAACACACTTATTTTAGTTGAAAAAGTAATAATTCATATCCAACAGTAATTTGCAGTCAAAAGATTAAATGTAAAAACTTCATCAGAATTTACCATTTTGGGAACGTTCGACAGCTCCGCGGTAATCGTTTTTTGTCCGAAAATTGATTTTTTGGACTTTACCAAAAATGATTCAAAATGTCAATTGGATCGTGCCTCGTGTTGAATAACCAGTTTTTAAACCCTCACAGTGACCAAAATTGCCATTTTTACAGAGTTTTGCTTGCTCAGAAGCTTCAATTTTGATCAATTTCAGGCACAGAAATTACTTTAAACACACTTTTTTTAGTTGAAAAGGTAATAATTCACATCCAACAGTAATTTGCAGTCAAAAGATTAAATGTTAAAATTTAATCAGAATTGACCATTTTGGGAACGTTCGACAGCTCCGCGGTCACCGTTTTTCGTCCGAAAATTGATTTTTGGGACTTTACCAAAAATGATTCAAAATGTCAATTGGATCGTGCCTCATGTTTAATAACCACTTTTTAAACCCTCACAGTGACCAAAATTGCCATTTTTACAGAGTTTTGCTTACTCAGAAGCTTCAATTTTGACCAATTTCAGGCAGAGAAATGACTTTAAACACACTTATTTTAGTTGAAAAAGTAATAATTCACATCCAACAGTAATTTGCAGTCAAAAGATTAAATGTTAAAATTTCATCAGAATTGACCATTTTGGGAACGTTCGACAGCTCCGCGGTCATCGTTTTTCGTCCGAAAATTGATTTTTTGGACTTTACCAAAAATGATTCAAAATGTCAATTGGATCGTGCCTCATGTTGAATAACCACTTTTTAAACCCTCACAGTGACCAAAATTGCCATTTTTACAGTTTTGCTTACTCAGAAGCTTCAATTTTGACCAATTTCAGGCACAGAAATGACTTTAAACACACCTATTTTAGTTGAAAAAGTAATAATTCACATCCAACAGTAATTTGCAGTCAAAAGATTAAATGTTAAAATTTCATCAGAATTGACCATTTTGAGAACGTTCGACAGCTCCGCGATCATCGTTTTTTGTCCGAAAATTGATTTTTTTGAACTTTACCAAAAATGATTCAAAATGTCAATTGGATCGTGCCTCGTGTTGAATAACCAGTTTTTAAACCCTCACAGTGACCAAAATTGCCATTTTTACAGAGTTTTGCTTACTCAGAAGCTTCAATTTTGACCAATTTCAGGCACAGAAATGACTTTAAACACACTTATTTTAGTTGAAAAGGTAATAATTCACATCCAACAGTAATTTGCAGTCAAAAGATTAAATGTTAAAATTTAATCAGAATTGACCATTTTGGGAACGTTCGACAGCTCCGCGGTCATCGTTTTTCGTCCGAAAATTGATTTTTTGGACTTTACCACAAATGATTCAAAATGTCAATTGGATCGTGCCTCATGTTGAATAACCACTTTTTAAACCCTCACAGTGACCAAAATTGCCATTTTTACAGAGTTTTGCTTACTGAGAAGCTTCAATTTTGACCAATTTCAGGCAGAGAAATGACTTTAAACACACTTATTTTAGTTGAAAAAGTAATAATTCATATCCAACAGTAATTTGCAGTCAAAAGATTAAATGTTAAAATTTCATCAGAATTGACCATTTTGGGAACGTTCGACAGCTCCGCGGTCATCGTTTTTTGTCCGAAAATTGATTTTTGGGACTTTACCAAAAATGATTCAAAATGTCAATTGGATCGTGCCTCGTGTTGAATAACCAGTTTTTAAACCCTCACAGTGACCAAAATTGCCATTTTTACAGTTTTGCTTACTCAGAAGCTTCAATTTTGACCAATTTCAGGCACAGAAATGACTTTAAACACACTTATTTTAGTTGAAAAAGTAATAATTCACATCCAACAGTAATTTGCAGTCAAAAGATTAAATGTTAAAATTTTATCAGAATTGACCATTTTGGGAACGTTCGACAGCTCCGCGGTCATCGTTTTTTGTCCGAAAATAGATTTTTTGGACTTTACCAAAAATGATTCAAAATATCAATTGGATCGTGCCTCATGTTGAATAACCACTTTTTAAACCCTCACAGTGACCAAAATTGCCATTTTTACAGAGTTTTGCTTACTCAGAAGCTTCAATTTTGACCAATTTCAGGCACCGAAATGACTTTAAACACACTTATTTTAGTTGAAAAGGTAATAATTCACATCCAACAGTAATTTGCAGTCAAAAGATTAAATGTTAAAATTTAATCAGAATTGACCATTTTGGGAACGTTCGACAGCTCCGCGGTCATCGTTTTTCGTCCGAAAATTGATTTTTTGGACTTTACCAAAAATGATTCAAAATGTCAATTGGATCGTGCCTCATGTTGAATAACCACTTTTTAAACCCTCACAGTGACCAAAATTGCCATTTTTACAGAGTTTTGCTTACTCGGAAGCTTCAATTTTGACCGATTTCAGGCAGAGAAATGACTTTAAACACACTTATTTTAGTTGAAAAAGTAATAATTCACATCCAACAGTAATTTGCAGTCAAAAGATTAAATGTTAAAATTTCATCAGAATTGACCATTATGGGAACGTTCGACAGCTCCGCGGTCATCGTTTTTCGTGCGAAAATTGATTTTTTGGACTTTACCAAAAATGATTCAAAATGTCAATTGGATCGTGCCTCGTGTTGAATAACCAGTTTTTAAACCCTCACGGTGACCAAAATTGACATTTTTACAGAGTTTTGCTTACTCAAAAGCTTCAATTTTGACCAATTTCAGGCAGAGAAATGACTTTAAACACACTTATTTTAGTTGAAAAGGTAATAATTCACATCCAACAGTAATTTGCAGTCAAAAGATTAATTGTTAAAATGTCATCAGAATTGACCATTTTGGGAACGTTCGACAGCTCCGCGGTCATCGTTTTTTGTCCGAAAATTGATTTTTTGGACTTTACCAAAAATGATTCAAAATGTCAATTGGATCGTGCCTCGTGTTGAATAACCAGTTTTTAAACCCTCACAGTGACCAAAATTGACATTTTTACAGAGTTTTGCTTACTCAAAAGCTTCAATTTTGACCAATTTCAGGCAGAGAAATGACTTTAAACACACTTATTTTAGTTGAAAAAGTAATCATTCACATCCAACAGTAATTTGCAGTCAAAAGATTAAATGTTAAAATTTCATCAGAATTAACCATTTTGGGAACGTTCGACAGCTCCGCGGTCATCGTTTTTCGTGCGAAAATGGATTTTTTGGACTTTACCAAAAATGATTCAAAATGTCAATTGGATCGTGCCTCGTGTTGAATAACCAGTTTTTAAACCCTCACGGTGACCAAAATTGACATTTTTACAGAGTTTTGCTTACTCAAAAGCTTCAATTTTGACCAATTTCAGGCAGAGAAATGACTTTAAACACACTTATTTTAGTTGAAAAGGTAATAATTCACATCCAACAGTAATTTGCAGTCAAAAGATTAATTGTTAAAATGTCATCAGAATTGACCATTTTGGGAACGTTCGACAGCTCCGCGGTCATCGTTTTTTGTCCGAAAATTGATTTTTTGGACTTTACCAAAAATGATTCAAAATGTCAATTGGATCGTGCCTCGTGTTGAATAACCAGTTTTTAAACCCTCACAGTGACCAAAATTGACATTTTTACAGAGTTTTGCTTACTCAAAAGCTTCAATTTTGACCAATTTCAGGCAGAGAAATGACTTTAAACACACTTATTTTAGTTGAAAAAGTAATAATTCACATCCAACAGTAATTTGCAGTCAAAAGATTAAATGTTAAAATTTCATCAGAATTGACCATTTTGGGAACGTTCGTCAGCTCCGCGGTCATCGTTTTTCGTCCGAAAATTGATTTTTTGGACTTTACCAAAAATGATTCAAAATGTCAATTGGATCGTGCCTCATGTTGAATAACCACTTTTTAAACCCTCACAGTGACCAAAATTGCCATTTTTACAGAGTTTTGCTTACTCAGAAGCTTCAATTTTGACCAATTTCAGGCAGAGAAATGACTTTAAACACACTTATTTTAGTTGAAAAAGTAATAATTCACATCCAACAGTAATTTGCTTTCAAAAGATTAAATGTTAAAATTTCATCAGAATTGACCATTTTGGGAACGTTCGACAGCTCCGCGGTCATCGTTTTTCGTCCGAAAATTGATTTTTTTGGACTTTACCAAAAATGATTCAAAATGTCAATTGGATCGTGCCTCATGTTGAATAACCACTTTTTAAACCCTCACAGTGACCAAAATTGCCATTTTTACATAGTTTTGCTTACTCAGAAGCTTCAATTTTGACCAATTTCAGGCAGAGAAATGACTTTAAACACACTTATTTTAGTTGAAAAAGTAATAATTCACATCCAACAGTAATTTGCAGTCAAAAGATTAAATGTTAAAATTTCATCAGAATTGACCATTTTGGGAACGATCGACAGCTCCGCGGTCATCATTTTTCGTCCGAAAATTGATTTTTTTGGACTTTACCAAAAATGATTCAAAATGTCAATTGGATCGTGCCTCATGTTGAATAACCACTTTTTAAACCCTCACAGTGACCAAAATTGCCATTTTTACAGAGTTTTGCTTACTCAGAAGCTTCAATTTTGACCAATTTCAGGCAGAGAAATGACTTTAAACACACTTATTTTAGTTGAAAAAGTAATAATTCACATCCAACAGTAATTTGCAGTCAAAAGATTAAATGTTAAAATTTCATCAGAATTGACCATTTTGGGAACGTTCGACAGCTCCGCGGTCATCGTTTTTCGTCCGAAAATTGATTTTTTGGACTTTACCAAAAATGATTCAAAATGTCAATTGGATCGTGCCTCATGTTGAATAACCACTTTTTAAACCCTCACAGTGACCAAAATTGCCATTTTTACAGTTTTGCTTACTCAGAAGCTTCAATTTTGACCAATTTCAGGCACAGAAATGACTTTAAACACACCTATTTTAGTTGAAAAAGTAATAATTCACATCCAACAGTAATTTGCAGTCAAAAGATTAAATGTTAAAATTTCATCAGAATTGACCATTTTGGGAACGTTCGACAGCTCCGCGGTCATCGTTTTTTGTCCGAAAATAGATTTTTGGGACTTTACCAAAAATGATTCAAAATGTCAATTGGATCGTGCCTCATGTTGAATAACCACTTTTTAAACCCTCACAGTGACCAAAATTGCCATTTTTACAGAGTTGTGCTTACTCAGAAGCTTCAATTTTGAACAATTTCAGGCAGAGAAATGACTTTAAACACACTTATTTTAGTTGAAAAAGTAATAATTCATATCCAACAGTAATTTGCAGTCAAAAGATTAAATGTAAAAACTTCATCAGAATTTACCATTTTGGGAACGTTCGACAGCTCCGCGGTCATCGTTTTTTGTCCGAAAATTGATTTTTTGGACTTTACCAAAAATGATTCAAAATGTCAATTGGATCGTGCCTCGTGTTGAATAACCAGTTTTTAAACCCTCACGGTGACCAAAATTGCCATTTTTACAGAGTTTTGCTTGCTCAGAAGCTTCAATTTTGATCAATTTCAGGCACAGAAATGACTTTAAACACACTTTTTTTAGTTGAAAAGGTAATAATTCACATCCAACAGTAATTTGCAGTCAAAAGATTAAATGTTAAAATTTAATCAGAATTGACCATTTTGGGAACGTTCGACAGCTCCGCGGTCACCGTTTTTCGTCCGAAAATTGATTTTTGGGACTTTACCAAAAATGATTCAAAATGTCAATTGGATCGTGCCTCATGTTTAATAACCACTTTTTAAACCCTCACAGTGACCAAAATTGCCATTTTTACAGAGTTTTGCTTACTCAGAAGCTTCAATTTTGACCAATTTCAGGCAGAGAAATGACTTTAAACACACTTATTTTAGTTGAAAAAGTAATAATTCACATCCAACAGTAATTTGCAGTCAAAAGATTAAATGTTAAAATTTCATCAGAATTGACCATTTTGGGAACGTTCGACAGCTCCGCGGTCATCGTTTTTCATCCGAAAATTGATTTTTTGGACTTTACCAAAAATGATTCAAAATGTCAATTGGATCGTGCCTCATGTTGAATAACCACTTTTTAAACCCTCACAGTGACCAAAATTGCCATTTTTACAGTTTTGCTTACTCAGAAGCTTCAATTTTGACCAATTTCAGGCACAGAAATGACTTTAAACACACCTATTTTAGTTGAAAAAGTAATAATTCACATCCAACAGTAATTTGCAGTCAAAAGATTAAATGTTAAAATTTCATCAGAATTGACCATTTTGGGAACGTTCGACAGCTCCGCGGTCATCGTTTTTTGTCCGAAAATTGATTTTTATGACTTTACCAAAAATGATTCAAAATGTCAATTGGATCGTGCCTCGTGTTGAATAACTAGTTTTTAAACCCTCACAGTGACCAAAATTGCCATTTTTACAGAGTTTTGCTTACTAAGAAGCTTCAATTTTGACCAATTTCAGGCACAGAAATGACTTTATACACACTTATTTTAGTTGAAAAGGTAATAATTCACATCCAACAGTAATTTGCAGTCAAAAGATTAAATGTTAAAATTTAATCAGAATTGACCATTTTGGGAACGTTCGACAGCTCCGCGGTCATCGTTTTTCGTCCGAAAATAGATTTTTGGGACTTTACCAAAAATGATTCAAAATGTCAATTGGATCGTGCCTCATGTTGAATAACCACTTTTTAAACCCTCACAGTGACCAAAATTGCCATTTTTACAGAGTTGTGCTTACTCAGAAGCTTCAATTTTGAACAATTTCAGGCAGAGAAATGACTTTAAACACACTTATTTTAGTTGAAAAAGTAATAATTCATATCCAACAGTAATTTGCAGTCAAAAGATTAAATGTAAAAACTTCATCAGAATTTACCATTTTGGGAACGTTCGACAGCTCCGCGGTCATCGTTTTTTGTCCGAAAATTGATTTTTTGGACTTTACCAAAAATGATTCAAAATGTCAATTGGATCGTGCCTCGTGTTGAATAACCAGTTTTTAAACCCTCACAGTGACCAAAATTGCCATTTTTACAGAGTTTTGCTTGCTCAGAAGCTTCAATTTTGATCAATTTCAGGCACAGAAATGACTTTAAACACACTTTTTTTAGTTGAAAAGGTAATAATTCACATCCAACAGTAATTTGCAGTCAAAAGATTAAATGTTAAAATTTAATCAGAATTGACCATTTTGGGAACGTTCGACAGCTCCGCGGTCACCGTTTTTCGTCCGAAAATTGATTTTTGGGACTTTACCAAAAATGATTCAAAATGTCAATTGGATCGTGCCTCATGTTTAATAACCACTTTTTAAACCCTCACAGTGACCAAAATTGCCATTTTTACAGAGTTTTGCTTACTCAGAAGCTTCAATTTTGACCAATTTCAGGCAGAGAAATGACTTTAAACACACTTATTTTAGTTGAAAAAGTAATAATTCACATCCAACAGTAATTTGCAGTCAAAAGATTAAATGTTAAAATTTCATCAGAATTGACCATTTTGGGAACGTTCGACAGCTCCGCGGTCATCGTTTTTCGTCCGAAAATTGATTTTTTGGACTTTACCAAAAATGATTCAAAATGTCAATTGGATCGTGCCTCATGTTGAATAACCACTTTTTAAACCCTCACAGTGACCAAAATTGCCATTTTTACAGTTTTGCTTACTCAGAAGCTTCAATTTTGACCAATTTCAGGCACAGAAATGACTTTAAACACACCTATTTTAGTTGAAAAAGTAATAATTCACATCCAACAGTAATTTGCAGTCAAAAGATTAAATGTTAAAATTTCATCAGAATTGACCATTTTGAGAACGTTCGACAGCTCCGCGGTCATCGTTTTTTGTCCGAAAATTGATTTTTTGGACTTTACCAAAAATGATTCAAAATGTCAATTGGATCGTGCCTCGTGTTGAATAACCAGTTTTTAAACCCTCACAGTGACCAAAATTGCCATTTTTACAGAGTTTTGCTTACTCAGAAGCTTCAATTTTGACCAATTTCAGGCACAGAAATGACTTTAAACACACTTATTTTAGTTGAAAAGGTAATAATTCACATCCAACAGTAATTTGCAGTCAAAAGATTAAATGTTAAAATTTAATCAGAATTGACCATTTTGGGAACGTTCGACAGCTCCGCGGTCATCGTTTTTCGTCCGAAAATTGATTTTTTGGACTTTACCACAAATGATTCAAAATGTCAATTGGATCGTGCCTCATGTTGAATAACCACTTTTTAAACCCTCACAGTGACCAAAATTGCCATTTTTACAGAGTTTTGCTTACTGAGAAGCTTCAATTTTGACCAATTTCAGGCAGAGAAATGACTTTAAACACACTTATTTTAGTTGAAAAAGTAATAATTCATATCCAACAGTAATTTGCAGTCAAAAGATTAAATGTTAAAATTTCATCAGAATTGACCATTTTGGGAACGTTCGACAGCTCCGCGGTCATCGTTTTTTGTCCGAAAATTGATTTTTGGGACTTTACCAAAAATGATTCAAAATGTCAATTGGATCGTGCCTCGTGTTGAATAACCAGTTTTTAAACCCTCACAGTGACCAAAATTGCCATTTTTACAGTTTTGCTTACTCAGAAGCTTCAATTTTGACCAATTTCAGGCACAGAAATGACTTTAAACACACTTATTTTAGTTGAAAAAGTAATAATTCACATCCAACAGTAATTTGCAGTCAAAAGATTAAATGTTAAAATTTCATCAGAATTGACCATTTTGGGAACGTTCGACAGCTCCGCGGCCATCGTTTTTCGTGCGAAAATTGATTTTTTGGACTTTACCAAAAATGATTCAAAATGTCAATTGGATCGTGCCTCGTGTTGAATAACCAGTTTTTAAACCCTCACAGTGACCAAAATTGACATTTTTACAGAGTTTTGCTTACTCAAAAGCTTCAATTTTGACCAATTTCAGGCAGAGAAATGACTTTAAACACACTTATTTTAGTTGAAAAGGTAATAATTCACATCCAACAGTAATTTGCAGTCAAAAGATTAATTGTTAAAATGTCATCAGAATTGACCATTTTGGGAACGTTCGACAGCTCCGCGGTCATCGTTTTTTGTCCGAAAATTGATTTTTTGGACTTTACCAAAAATGATTCAAAATGTCAATTGGATCGTGCCTCGTGTTGAATAACCAGTTTTTAAACCCTCAGAGTGACCAAAATTGACATTTTTACAGAGTTTTGCTTACTCAAAAGCTTCAATTTTGACCAATTTCAGGCAGAGAAATGACTTTAAACACACTTATTTTAGTTGAAAAGGTAATAATTCACATCCAACAGTAATTTGCAGTCAAAAGATTAATTGTTAAAATGTCATCAGAATTGACCATTTTGGGAACGTTCGACAGCTCCGCGGTCATCGTTTTTTGTCCGAAAATTGATTTTTTTGGACTTTACCAAAAATGATTCAAAATGTCAATTGGATCGTGCCTCATGTTGAATAACCACTTTTTAAAGCCTCACAGTGACCAAAATTGCCATTTTTACAGAGTTTTGCTTACTCAGAAGCTTCCATGTTGACCAATTTCAAGCAGAGAAATGACTTTAAACACACTTATTTTAGTTGAAAAAGTAATAATTCACATCCAACAGTAATTTGCAGTCAAAAGATTAAATGTTAAAATTTCATCAGAATTGACCATTTTGGGAACGTTCGACAGCTCCGCGGTCATCGTTTTTCGTCCGAAAATAGATTTTTTGGACTTTCCAAAAATTATTCAAAATGTCAATTGGATCGTGCCTCATGTTGTATAACCACTTTTTAAACCCTCACAGTGACCAAAATTGCCATTTTTACAGTTTTGCTTACTCAGAAGCTTCAATTTTGACCAATTTCAGGCACAGAAATGACTTTAAACACACCTATTTTAGTTGAAAAAGTAATAATTCACATCCAACAGTAATTTGCAGTCAAAAGATTAAATGTTAAAATTTCATCAGAATTGACCATTTTGGGAACGTTCGACAGCTCCGCGGTCATCGTTTTTTGTCCGAAAATTGATTTTTATGACTTTACCAAAAATGATTCAAAATGTCAATTGGATCGTGCCTCGTGTTGAATAACCAGTTTTTAAACCCTCACAGTGACCAAAATTGCCATTTTTACAGAGTTTTGCTTACTAAGAAGCTTCAATTTTGACCAATTTCAGGCACAGAAATGACTTTATACACACTTATTTTAGTTGAAAAGGTAATAATTCACATCCAACAGTAATTTGCAGTCAAAAGATTAAATGTTAAAATTTAATCAGAATTGACCATTTTGGGAACGTTCGACAGCTCCGCGGTCATCGTTTTTCGTCCGAAAATAGATTTTTGGGACTTTACCAAAAATGATTCAAAATGTCAATTGGATCGTGCCTCGTGTTTAATAACCACTTTTTAAACCCTCACAGTGACCAAAATTGCCATTTTTACAGAGTTTTGCTTACTCAGAAGCTTCAATTTTGACCAATTTCAGGCAGAGAAATGACTTTAAACACACTTATTTTAGTTGAAAAAGTAATAATTCACATCCAACAGTAATTTGCAGTCAAAAGATTAAATGTTAAAATTTCATCAGAATTGACCATTTTGGGAACGTTCGACAGCTCCGCGGTCATCGTTTTTCGTCCGAAAATTGATTTTTTGGACTTTACCAAAAATGATTCAAAATGTCAATTGGATCGTGCCTCATGTTGAATAACCACTTTTTAAACCCTCACAGTGACCAAAATTGCCATTTTTACAGTTTTGCTTACTCAGAAGCTTCAATTTTGACCAATTTCAGGCACAGAAATGACTTTAAACACACCTATTTTAGTTGAAAAAGTAATAATTCACATCCAACAGTAATTTGCAGTCAAAAGATTAAATGTTAAAATTTCATCAGAATTGACCATTTTGAGAACGTTCGACAGCTCCGCGGTCATCGTTTTTTGTCCGAAAATTGATTTTTTGGACTTTACCAAAAATGATTCAAAATGTCAATTGGATCGTGCCTCGTGTTGAATAACCAGTTTTTAAACCCTCACAGTGACCAAAATTGCCATTTTTACAGAGTTTTGCTTACTCAGAAGCTTCAATTTTGACCAATTTCAGGCACAGAAATGACTTTAAACACACTTATTTTAGTTGAAAAGGTAATAATTCACATCCAACAGTAATTTGCAGTCAAAAGATTAAATGTTAAAATTTAATCAGAATTGACCATTTTGGGAACGTTCGACAGCTCCGCGGTCATCGTTTTTCGTCCGAAAATTGATTTTTTGGACTTTACCACAAATGATTCAAAATGTCAATTGGATCGTGCCTCATGTTGAATAACCACTTTTTAAACCCTCACAGTGACCAAAATTGCCATTTTTACAGAGTTTTGCTTACTGAGAAGCTTCAATTTTGACCAATTTCAGGCAGAGAAATGACTTTAAACACACTTATTTTAGTTGAAAAAGTAATAATTCATATCCAACAGTGATTTGCAGTCAAAAGATTAAATGTTAAAATTTCATCAGAATTGACCATTTTGGGAACGTTCGACAGCTCCGCGGTCATCGTTTTTTGTCCGAAAATAGATTTTTGGGACTTTACCAAAAATGATTCAAAATGTCAATTGGATCGTGCCTCGTGTTGAATAACCAGTTTTTAAACCCTCACAGTGACCAAAATTGCCATTTTTACAGTTTTGCTTACTCAGAAGCTTCAATTTTGACCAATTTCAGGCACAGAAATGACTTTAAACACACTTATTTTAGTTGAAAAAGTAATAATTCACATCCAACAGTAATTTGCAGTCAAAAGATTAAATGTTAAAATTTTATCAGAATTGACCATTTTGGGAACGTTCGACAGCTCCGCGGTCATCGTTTTTTGTCCGAAAATAGATTTTTTGGACTTTACCAAAAATGATTCAAAATATCAATTGGATCGTGCCTCATGTTGAATAACCACTTTTTAAACCCTCACAGTGACCAAAATTGCCATTTTTACAGAGTTTTGCTTACTCAGAAGCTTCAATTTTGACCAATTTCAGGCACCGAAATGACTTTAAACACACTTATTTTAGTTGAAAAGGTAATAATTCACATCCAACAGTAATTTGCAGTCAAAAGATTAAATGTTAAAATTTCATCAGAATTGACCATTTTGGGAACGTTCGACAGCTCCGCGGTCATCGTTTTTCGTGCGAAAATTGATTTTTTGGACTTTACCAAAAATGATTCAAAATGTCAATTGGATCGTGCCTCGTGTTGAATAACCAGTTTTTAAACCCTCACAGTGACCAAAATTGACATTTTTACAGAGTTTTGCTTACTCAAAAGCTTCAATTTTGACCAATTTCAGGCAGAGAAATGACTTTAAACACACTTATTTTAGTTGAAAAGGTAATAATTCACATCCAACAGTAATTTGCAGTCAAAAGATTAATTGTTAAAATGTCATCAGAATTGACCATTTTGGGAACGTTCGACAGCTCCGCGGTCATCGTTTTTTGTCCGAAAATTGATTTTTTGGACTTTACCAAAAATGATTCAAAATGTCAATTGGATCGTGCCTCGTGTTGAATAACCAGTTTTTAAACCCTCACAGTGACCAAAATTGACATTTTTACAGAGTTTTGCTTACTCAAAAGCTTCAATTTTGACCAATTTCAGGCAGAGAAATGACTTTAAACACACTTATTTTAGTTGAAAAGGTAATAATTCACATCCAACAGTAATTTGCAGTCAAAAGATTAATTGTTAAAATGTCATCAGAATTGACCATTTTGGGAACGTTCGACAGCTCCGCGGTCATCGTTTTTTGTCCGAAAATTGATTTTTTGGACTTTACCAAAAATGATTCAAAATGTCAATTGGATCGTGCCTCATGTTGAATAACCACTTTTTAAAGCCTCACAGTGACCAAAATTGCCATTTTTACAGAGTTTTGCTTACTCAGAAGCTTCCATGTTGACCAATTTCAAGCAGAGAAATGACTTTAAACACACTTATTTTAGTTGAAAAAGTAATAATTCACATCCAACAGTAATTTGCAGTCAAAAGATTAAATGTTAAAATTTCATCAGAATTGACCATTTTGGGAACGTTCGACAGCTCCGCGGTCATCGTTTTTCGTCCGAAAATAGATTTTTTGGACTTTCCAAAAATTATTCAAAATGTCAATTGGATCGTGCCTCATGTTGTATAACCACTTTTTAAACCCTCACAGTGACCAAAATTGCCATTTTTACAGAGTTTTGCTTACTCAGAAGCTTCAATTTTGACCAATTTCAGGCAGAGAAATGACTTTAAACACACTTATTTTAATTGAAAAGGTAATAATTCACATCCAACAGTAATTTGCAGTCAAAAGTTTAAATGTTAAAATTTCATCAGAATTGACCATTTTGGGAACGTTCGACAGCTCCGCGGTCATCGTTTTTCGTCCGAAAATTGATTTTTGGGACTTTACCAAAAATGATTCAAAATTGTCAATTGGATCGTGCCTCATGTTGAATAACCACTTTTTTAACCCTCACAGTGACCAAAATTGCCATTTTTACAGAGTTGTGCTTACTCAGAAGCTTCAATTTTGACCAATTTCAGGCAGAGAAATGACTTTAAACACACTTATTTTAGTTGAAAAAGTAATAATTCATATCCAACAGTAATTTGCAGTCAAAAGATTAAATGTTAAAATTTCATCAGAATTGACCATTTTGGGAACGTTCGACAGCTCCGCGGTCACCGTTTTTTGTCCGAAAATTGCCTTTTGGGACTTTACCAAAAATGATTCAAAATGTCAATTGGATCGTGCCTCATGTTTAATAACCACTTTTTAAACCATCACAGTGACCAAAATTGCCATTTTTACAGAGTTTTGCTTACTCAGAAGCTTCAATTTTGACCAATTTCAGGCAGAGAAATGACTTTAAACACACTTATTTTAGTTGAAAAAGTAATAATTCACATCCAACAGTAATTTGCAGTCAAAAGATTAAATGTTAAAATTTCATCAGAATTGACCATTTTGGGAACGTTCGACAGCTCCGCGGTCATCGTTTTTCGTCCGAAAATTGATTTTTTGGACTTTACCAAAAATGATTCAAAATGTCAATTGGATCGTGTCTCATGTTGAATAACCACTTTTTAAACCCTCACAGTGACCAAAATTGCCATTTTTACAGAGTTTTGCTTACTCAGAAGCTTCAATTTTGACCAATTTCAGGCAGAGAAATGACTTTAAACACACTTATTTTAGTTGAAAAAGTAATAATTCACATCCAACAGTAATTTGCAGTCAAAAGATTAAATGTTAAAATTTCATCAGAATTTACCATTTTGGGAACGTTCGACAGCTCCGCGGTCATCGTTTTTCGTCCGAAAATTGATTTTTTGGACTTTACCAAAAATGATTCAAAATGTCAATTGGATCGTGCCTCATGTTGAATAACCACTTTTTAAACCCTCACAGTGACCAAAATTGCCATTTTTACAGTTTTGCTTACTCAGAAGCTTCAATTTTGACCAATTTCAGGCACAGAAATGACTTTAAACACACCTATTTTAGTTGAAAAAGTAATAATTCACATCCAACAGTAATTTGCAGTCAAAAGATTAAATGTTAAAATTTCATCAGAATTGACCATTTTGGGAACGTTCGACAGCTCCGCGGTCATCGTTTTTTGTCCGAAAATTGATTTTTTGGACTTTACCAAAAATGATTCAAAATGTCAATTGGATCGTGCCTCGTGTTGAATAACCAGTTTTTAAACCCTCACAGTGACCAAAATTGCCATTTTTACAGAGTTTTGCTTACTCAGAAGCTTCAATTTTGACCAATTTCAGGCACAGAAATGACTTTAAACACACTTATTTTAGTTGAAAAGGTAATAATTCACATCCAACAGTAATTTGCAGTCAAAAGATTAAATGTTAAAATTTAATCAGAATTGACCATTTTGGGAACGTTCGACAGCTCCGCGGTCATCGTTTTTCGTCCGAAAATTGATTTTTGGGACTTTACCAAAAATGATTCAAAATGTCAATTGGATCGTGCCTCATGTTGAATAACCACTTTTTAAACCCTCACAGTGACCAAAATTGCCATTTTTACAGTTTTGCTTACTCAGAAGCTTCAATTTTGACCAATTTCAGGCACAGAAATGACTTTAAACACACCTATTTTAGTTGAAAAAGTAATAATTCAAATCCAACAGTAATTTGCAGTCAAAAGATTAAATGTTAAAATTTCATCAGAATTGACCATTTTGGGAACGTTCGACAGCTCCGCGGTCATCGTTTTTTGTCCGAAAATTGATTTTTTGGACTTTACCAAAAATGATTCAAAATGTCAATTGGATCGTCCCTCGTGTTGAATAACCAGTTTTTAAACCCTCACAGTGACCAAAATTGCCATTTTTACAGAGTTTTGCTTACTCAGAAGCTTCAATTTTGACCAATTTCAGGCACAGAAATGACTTTAAACACACTTATTTTAGTTGAAAAGGTAATAATTCACATCCAACAGTAATTTGCAGTCAAAAGATTAAATGTTAAAATTTAATCAGAATTGACCATTTTGGGAACGTTCGACAGCTCCGCGGTCATCGTTTTTCGTCCGAAAATTGATTTTTTGGACTTTACCAAAAATGATTCAAAATGTCAATTGGATCGTGCCTCATGTTGAATAACCACTTTTTAATCCCTCACAGTGACCAAAATTGCCATTTTTACAGAGTTTTGCTTACTGAGAAGCTTCAATTTTGACCGATTTCAGGCAGAGAAATGACTTTAAACACACTTATTTTAGTTGAAAAAGTAATAATTCACATCCAACAGTAATTTGCAGTCAAAAGATTAAATGTTAAAATTTTATCAGAATTGACCATTTTGTGAACGTTCGACAGCTCCGCGGTCATCGTTTTTTGTCCGAAAATAGATTTTTTGGACTTTACCAAAAATGATTCAAAATATCAATTGGATCGTGCCTCATGTTGAATAACCACTTTTTAAACCCTCACAGTGACCAAAATTGCCATTTTTACAGAGTTTTGCTTACTCAGAAGCTTCAATTTTGACCAATTTCAGGCACCGAAATGACTTTAAACACACTTATTTTAGTTGAAAAGGTAATAATTCACATCCAACAGTAATTTGCAGTCAAAAGATTAAATGTTAAAATTTCATCAGAATTGACCATTTTGGGAACGTTCGACAGCTCCGCGGTCATCGTTTTTCGTGCGAAAATTGATTTTTTGGACTTTACCAAAAATGATTCAAAATGTCAATTGGATCGTGCCTCGTGTTGAATAACCAGTTTTTAAACCCTCACAGTGACCAAAATTGACATTTTTACAGAGTTTTGCTTACTCAAAAGCTTCAATTTTGACCAATTTCAGGCAGAGAAATGACTTTAAACACACTTATTTTAGTTGAAAAGGTAATAATTCACATCCAACAGTAATTTGCAGTCAAAAGATTAATTGTTAAAATGTCATCAGAATTGACCATTTTGGGAACGTTCGACAGCTCCGCGGTCATCGTTTTTTGTCCGAAAATTGATTTTTTGGACTTTACCAAAAATGATTCAAAATGTCAATTGGATCGTGCCTCGTGTTGAATAACCCGTTTTTAAACCCTCACAGTGACCAAAATTGACATTTTTACAGAGTTTTGCTTACTCAAAAGCTTCAATTTTGACCAATTTCAGGCAGAGAAATGACTTTAAACACACTTATTTTAGTTGAAAAGGTAATAATTCACATCCAACAGTAATTTGCAGTCAAAAGATTAATTGTTAAAATGTCATCAGAATTGACCATTTTGGGAACGTTCGACAGCTCCGCGGTCATCGTTTTTTGTCCGAAAATTGATTTTTTGGACTTTACCAAAAATGATTCAAAATGTCAATTGGATCGTGCCTCATGTTGAATAACCACTTTTTAAACCCTCACAGTGACCAAAATTGCCATTTTTACAGAGTTTTGCTTACTCAGAAGCTTCCATGTTGACCAATTTCAAGCAGAGAAATGACTTTAAACACACTTATTTTAGTTGAAAAAGTAATAATTCACATCCAACAGTAATTTGCAGTCAAAAGATTAAATGTTAAAATTTCATCAGAATTGACCATTTTGGGAACGTTCGACAGCTCCGCGGTCATCGTTTTTCGTCCGAAAATTGATTTTTTGGACTTTCCAAAAATTATTCAAAATGTCAATTGGATCGTGCCTCATGTTGTATAACCACTTTTTAAACCCTCACAGTGACCAAAATTGCCATTTTTACAGAGTTTTGCTTACTCAGAAGCTTCAATTTTGACCAATTTCAGGCAGAGAAATGACTTTAAACACACTTATTTTAATTGAAAAGGTAATAATTCACATCCAACAGTAATTTGCAGTCAAAAGTTTAAATGTTAAAATTTCATCAGAATTGACCATTTTGGGAACGTTCGACAGCTCCGCGGTCATCGTTTTTCGTCCGAAAATTGATTTTTGGGACTTTACCAAAAATGATTCAAAATTGTCAATTGGATTGTGCCTCATGTTGAAAAACCACTTTTTTAACCCTCACAGTGACCAAAATTGCCATTTTTACAGAGTTGTGCTTACTCAGAAGCTTCAATTTTGACCAATTTCAGGCAGAGAAATGACTTTAAACACACTTATTTTAGTTGAAAAAGTAATAATTCATATCCAACAGTAATTTGCAGTCAAAAGATTAAATGTTAAAATTTCATCAGAATTGACCATTTTGGGAACGTTCGACAGCTCCGCGGTCACCGTTTTTTGTCCGAAAATTGCCTTTTGGGACTTTACCAAAAATGATTCAAAATGTCAATTGGATCGTGCCTCATGTTTAATAACCACTTTTTAAACCATCACACTGACCAAAATTGCCATTTTTACAGAGTTTTGCTTACTCAGAAGCTTCAATTTTGACCAATTTCAGGCAGAGAAATGACTTTAAACACACTTATTTTAGTTGAAAAAGTAATAATTCACATCCAACAGTAATTTGCAGTCAAAAGATTAAATGTTAAAATTTCATCAGAATTGACCATTTTGGGAACGTTCGACAGCTCCGCGGTCATCGTTTTTCGTCCGAAAATTGATTTTTTGGACTTTACCAAAAATGATTCAAAATGTCAATTGGATCGTGTCTCATGTTGAATAACCACTTTTTAAACCCTCACAGTGACCAAAATTGCCATTTTTACAGAGTTTTGCTTACTCAGAAGCTTCAATTTTGACCAATTTCAGGCAGAGAAATGACTTTAAACACACTTATTTTAGTTGAAAAAGTAATAATTCACATCCAACAGTAATTTGCAGTCAAAAGATTAAATGTTAAAATTTCATCAGAATTTACCATTTTGGGAACGTTCGACAGCTCCGCGGTCATCGTTTTTCGTCCGAAAATTGATTTTTTGGACTTTACCAAAAATGATTCAAAATGTCAATTGGATCGTGCCTCATGTTGAATAACCACTTTTTAAACCCTCACAGTGACCAAAATTGCCATTTTTACAGTTTTGCTTACTCAGAAGCTTCAATTTTGACCAATTTCAGGCACAGAAATGACTTTAAACACACCTATTTTAGTTGAAAAAGTAATAATTCACATCCAACAGTAATTTGCAGTCAAAAGATTAAATGTTAAAATTTCATCAGAATTGACCATTTTGGGAACGTTCGACAGCTCCGCGGTCATCGTTTTTTGTCCGAAAATTGATTTTTTGGACTTTACCAAAAATGATTCAAAATGTCAATTGGATCGTGCCTCGTGTTGAATAACCAGTTTTTAAACCCTCACAGTGACCAAAATTGCCATTTTTACAGAGTTTTGCTTACTCAGAAGCTTCAATTTTGACCAATTTCAGGCACAGAAATGACTTTAAACACACTTATTTTAGTTGAAAAGGTAATAATTCACATCCAACAGTAATTTGCAGTCAAAAGATTAAATGTTAAAATTTAATCAGAATTGACCATTTTGGGAACGTTCGACAGCTCCGCGGTCATCGTTTTTCGTCCGAAAATTGATTTTTGGGACTTTACCAAAAATGATTCAAAATGTCAATTGGATCGTGCCTCGTGTTGAATAACCAGTTTTTAAACCCTCACAGTGACCAAAATTGACATTTTTACAGAGTTTTGCTTACTCAAAAGCTTCAATTTTGACCAATTTCAGGCAGAGAAATGACTTTAAACACACTTATTTTAGTTGAAAAGGTAATAATTCACATCCAACAGTAATTTGCAGTCAAAAGATTAATTGTTAAAATGTCATCAGAATTGACCATTTTGGGAACGTTCGACAGCTCCGCGGTCATCGTTTTTTGTCCGAAAATTGATTTTTTGGACTTTACGAAAAATGATTCAAAATGTCAATTGGATCGTGCCTCGTGTTGAATAACCAGTTTTTAAACCCTCACAGTGACCAAAATTGACATTTTTACAGAGTTTTGCTTACTCAAAAGCTTCAATTTTGACCAATTTCAGGCAGAGAAATGACTTTAAACACACTTATTTTAGTTGAAAAGGTAATAATTCACATCCAACAGTAATTTGCAGTCAAAATATTAATTGTTAAAATGTCATCAGAATTGACCATTTTGGGAACGTTCGACAGCTCCGCGGTCATCGTTTTTTGTCCGAAAATTGATTTTTTGGACTTTACCAAAAATGATTCAAAATGTCAATTGGATCGTGCCTCATGTTGAATAACCACTTTTTAAACCCTCACAGTGACCAAAATTGCCATTTTTACAGAGTTTTGCTTACTCAGAAGCTTCCATGTTGACAAATTTCAAGCAGAGAAATGACTTTAAACACACTTATTTTAGTTGAAAAAGTAATAATTCACATCCAACAGTAATTTGCAGTCAAAAGATTAAATGTTAAAATTTCATCAGAATTGACCATTTTGGGAACGTTCGACAGCTCCGCGGTCATCGTTTTTCGTCCGAAAATTGATTTTTTGGACTTTACCAAAAATGATTCAAAATGTCAATTGGATCGTGTCTCATGTTGAATAACCACTTTTTAAACCCTCACAGTGACCAAAATTGCCATTTTTACAGAGTTTTGCTTACTCAGAAGCTTCAATTTTGACCAATTTCAGGCAGAGAAATGACTTTAAACACACTTATTTTAGTTGAAAAAGTAATAATTCACATCCAACAGTAATTTGCAGTCAAAAGATTAAATGTTAAAATTTCATCAGAATTTACCATTTTGGGAACGTTCGACAGCTCCGCGGTCATCGTTTTTCGTCCGAAAATTGATTTTTTGGACTTTACCAAAAATGATTCAAAATGTCAATTGGATCGTGCCTCATGTTGAATAACCACTTTTTAAACCCTCACAGTGACCAAAATTGCCATTTTTACAGTTTTGCTTACTCAGAAGCTTCAATTTTGACCAATTTCAGGCACAGAAATGACTTTAAACATACCTATTTTAGTTGAAAAAGTAATAATTCACATCCAACAGTAATTTGCAGTCAAAAGATTAAATGTTAAAATTTCATCAGAATTTACCATTTTGGGAACGTTCGACAGCTCCGCGGTCATCGTTTTTTGTCCGAAAATTGATTTTTTGGACTTTACCAAAAATGATTCAAAATGTCAATTGGATCGTGCCTCGTGTTGAATAACCAGTTTTTAAACCCTCACAGTGACCAAAATTGCAATTTTTACAGAGTTTTGCTTACTCAGAATCTTCAATTTTGACCAATTTCAGGCACAGAAATGACTTTAAACACACTTATTTTAGTTGAAAAGGTAATAATTCACATCCAACAGTAATTTGCAGTCAAAAGATTGAATGTTAAAATTTAATCAGAATTGACCATTTTGGGAACGTTCGACAGCTCCGCGGTCATCGTTTTTCGTCCGAAAATTGATTTTTGGGACTTTACCAAAAATGATTCAAAATGTCAATTGGATCGTGCCTCGTGTTGAATAACCAGTTTTTAAACCCTCACAGTGACCAAAATTGACATTTTTACAGAGTTTTGCTTACTCAAAAGCTTCAATTTTGACCAATTTCAGGCAGAGAAATGACTTTAAACACACTTATTTTAGTTGAAAAGGTAATAATTCACATCCAACAGTAATTTGCAGTCAAAAGATTAATTGTTAAAATGTCATCATAATTGACCATTTTGGGAACGTTCGACAGCTCCGCGGTCATCGTTTTTTGTCCGAAAATTGATTTTTTGGACTTTACGAAAAATGATTCAAAATGTCAATTGGATCGTGCCTCGTGTTGAATAACCAGTTTTTAAACCCTCACAGTGACCAAAATTGACATTTTTACAGAGTTTTGCTTACTCAAAAGCTTCAATTTTGACCAATTTCAGGCAGAGAAATGACTTTAAACACACTTATTTTAGTTGAAAAGGTAATAATTCACATCCAACAGTAATTTGCAGTCAAAAGATTAATTGTTAAAATGTCATCAGAATTGACCATTTTGGGAACGTTCGACAGCTCCGCGGTCATCGTTTTTTGTCCGAAAATTGATTTTTTGGACTTTACGAAAAATGATTCAAAATGTCAATTGGATCGTGCCTCGTGTTGAATAACCAGTTTTTAAACCCTCACAGTGACCAAAATTGACATTTTTACAGAGTTTTGCTTACTCAAAAGCTTCAATTTTGACCAATTTCAGGCAGAGAAATGACTTTAAACACACTTATTTTAGTTGAAAAGGTAATAATTCACATCCAACAGTAATTTGCAGTCAAAAGATTAATTGTTAAAATGTCATCAGAATTGACCATTTTGGGAACGTTCGACAGCTCCGCGGTCATCGTTTTTTGTCCGAAAATTGATTTTTTGGACTTTACCAAAAATGATTCAAAATGTCAATTGGATCGTGCCTCATGTTGAATAACCACTTTTTAAACCCTCACAGTGACCAAAATTGCCATTTTTACAGAGTTTTGCTTACTCAGAAGCTTCCATGTTGACAAATTTCAAGCAGAGAAATGACTTTAAACACACTTATTTTAGTTGAAAAAGTAATAATTCACATCCAACAGTAATTTGCAGTCAAAAGATTAAATGTTAAAATTTCATCAGAATTGACCATTTTGGGAACGTTCGACAGCTCCGCGGTCATCGTTTTTCGTCCGAAAATTGATTTTTTGGACTTTACCAAAAATGATTCAAAATGTCAATTGGATCGTGTCTCATGTTGAATAACCACTTTTTAAACCCTCACAGTGACCAAAATTGCCATTTTTACAGAGTTTTGCTTACTCAGAAGCTTCAATTTTGACCAATTTCAGGCAGAGAAATGACTTTAAACACACTTATTTTAGTTGAAAAAGTAATAATTCACATCCAACAGTAATTTGCAGTCAAAAGATTAAATGTTAAAATTTCATCAGAATTTACCATTTTGGGAACGTTCGACAGCTCCGCGGTCATCGTTTTTCGTCCGAAAATTGATTTTTTGGACTTTACCAAAAATGATTCAAAATGTCAATTGGATCGTGCCTCATGTTGAATAACCACTTTTTAAACCCTCACAGTGACCAAAATTGCCATTTTTACAGTTTTGCTTACTCAGAAGCTTCAATTTTGACCAATTTCAGGCACAGAAATGACTTTAAACATACCTATTTTAGTTGAAAAAGTAATAATTCACATCCAACAGTAATTTGCAGTCAAAAGATTAAATGTTAAAATTTCATCAGAATTGACCATTTTGGGAACGTTCGACAGCTCCGCGGTCATCGTTTTTTGTCCGAAAATTGATTTTTTGGACTTTACCAAAAATGATTCAAAATGTCAATTGGATCGTGCCTCGTGTTGAATAACCAGTTTTTAAACCCTCACAGTGACCAAAATTGCCATTTTTACAGAGTTTTGCTTACTCAGAATCTTCAATTTTGACCAATTTCAGGCACAGAAATGACTTTAAACACACTTATTTTAGTTGAAAAGGTAATAATTCACATCCAACAGTAATTTGCAGTCAAAAGATTAAATGTTAAAATTTAATCAGAATTGACCATTTTGGGAACGTTCGACAGCTCCGCGGTCATCGTTTTTCGTCCGAAAATTGATTTTTGGGACTTTACCAAAAATGATTCAAAATGTCAATTGGATCGTGCCTCGTGTTGAATAACCAGTTTTTAAACTCTCACAGTGACCAAAATTGACATTTTTACAGAGTTTTGCTTACTCAAAAGCTTCAATTTTGACCAATTTCAGGCAGAGAAATGACTTTAAACACACTTATTTTAGTTGAAAAGGTAATAATTCACATCCAACAGTAATTTGCAGTCAAAAGATTAATTGTTAAAATGTCATCAGAATTGACCATTTTGGGAACGTTCGACAGCTCCGCGGTCATCGTTTTTTGTCCGAAAATTGATTTTTTGGACTTTACCAAAAATGATTCGAAATGTCAATTGGATCGTGCCTCATGTTGAATAACCACTTTTTAAACCCTCACAGTGACCAAAATTGCCATTTTTACAGAGTTTTGCTTACTCAGAAGCTTCCATGTTGACAAATTTCAAGCAGAGAAATGACTTTAAACACACTTATTTTAGTTGAAAAAGTAATAATTCACATCCAACAGTAATTTGCAGTCAAAAGATTAAATGTTAAAATTTCATCAGAATTGACCATTTTGGGAACGTTCGACAGCTCCGCGGTCATCGTTTTTCGTCCGAAAATTGATTTTTGGGACTTTACCAAAAATGATTCAAAATTGTCAATTGGATCGTGCCTCATGTTGAATAACCACTTTTTTAACCCTCACAGTGACCAAAATTGCCATTTTTACAGAGTTGTGCTTACTCAGAAGCTTCAATTTTGACCAATTTCAGGCAGAGAAATGACTTTAAACACACTTATTGTAGTTGAAAAAGTAATAATTCATATCCAACAGTAATTTGCAGTCAAAAGATTAAATGTTAAAATTTCATCAGAATTGACCATTTTGGGAACGTTCGACAGCTCCGCGGTCACCGTTTTTTGTCCGAAAATTGCCTTTTGGGACTTTACCAAAAATGATTCAAAATGTCAATTGGATCGTGCCTCATGTTTAATAACCACTTTTTAAACCATCACAGTGACCAAAATTGCCATTTTTACAGAGTTTTGCTTACTCAGAAGCTTCAATTTTGACCAATTTCAGGCAGAGAAATGACTTTAAACACACTTATTTTAGTTGAAAAAGTAATAATTCACATCCAACAGTAATTTGCGGTCAAAAGATTAAATGTTAAAATTTCATCAGAATTGACCATTTTGGGAACGTTCGACAGCTCCGCGGTCATCGTTTTTCGTCCGAAAATTGATTTTTTGGACTTTACCAAAAATGATTCAAAATGTCAATTGGATCGTGTCTCATGTTGAATAACCACTTTTTAAACCCTCACAGTGACCAAAATTGCCATTTTTACAGAGTTTTGCTTACTCAGAAGCTTCAATTTTGACCAATTTCAGGCAGAGAAATGACTTTAAACACACTTATTTTAGTTGAAAAAGTAATAATTCACATCCAACAGTAATTTGCAGTCAAATGATTAAATGTTAAAATTTCATCAGAATTGACCATTTTGGGAACGTTCGACAGCTCCGCGGTCATCGTTTTTTGTCCGAAAATTGATTTTTTGGACTTTACCAAAAATGATTCAAAATGTCAATTGGATCGTGCCTCGTGTTGAATAACCAGTTTTTAAACCCTCACAGTGACCAAAATTGCCATTTTTACAGAGTTTTGCTTACTCAGAAGCTTCAATTTTGACCAATTTCAGGCACAGAAATGACTTTAAACACACTTATTTTAGTTGAAAAGGTAATAATTCACATCCAACAGTAATTTGCAGTCAAAAGATTAAATGTTAAAATGTAATCAGAATTGACCATTTTGGGAACGTTCGACAGCTCCGCGGTCATCGTTTTTCGTCCAAAAATTGATTTTTGGGACTTTACCAAAAATGATTCAAAATGTCAATTGGATCGTGCCTCATGTTGAATAACCACTTTTTAAACCCTCACAGTGACCAAAATTGCCATTTTTACAGTTTTGCTTACTCAGAAGCTTCAATTTTGACCAATTTCATGCACAGAAATGACTTTAAACACACCTATTTTAGTTGAAAAAGTAATAATTCAAATCCAACAGTAATTTGCAGTCAAAAGATTAAATGTTAAAATTTCATCAGAATTGACCATTTTGGGAACGTTCGACAGCTCCGCGGTCATCGTTTTTTGTCCGAAAATTGATTTTTTGGACTTTACCAAAAATGATTCAAAATGTCAATTGGATCGTCCCTCGTGTTGAATAACCAGTTTTTAAACCCTCACAGTGACCAAAATTGCCATTTTTACAGAGTTTTGCTTACTCAGAAGCTTCAATTTTGACCAATTTCAGGCACAGAAATGACTTTAAACACACTTATTTTAGTTGAAAAAGTAATAATTCACATCCAACAGTAATTTGCAGTCAAAAGATTAAATGTTAAAATTTAATCAGAATTGACCATTTTGGGAACGTTCGACAGCTCCGCGGTCATCGTTTTTCGTCCGAAAATTGATTTTTTGGACTTTACCAAAAATGATTCAAAATGTCAATTGGATCGTGCCTCATGTTGAATAACCACTTTTTAAACCCTCACAGTGACCAAAATTGCCATTTTTACAGAGTTTTGCTTACTGAGAAGCTTCAATTTTGACCGATTTCAGGCAGAGAAATGACTTTAAACACACTTATTTTAGTTGAAAAAGTAATAATTCATATCCAACAGTAATTTGCAGTCAAAAGATTAAATGTTAAAATTTCATCAGAATTGACCATTTTGGGAACGTTCGACAGCTCCGTGGTCATCGTTTTTTGTCCGAAAATTGATTTTTGGGACTTTACCAAAAATGATTCAAAATGTCAATTGGATCGTGCCTCGTGTTGAATAACCAGTTTTTAAACCCTCACAGTGACCAAAATTGCCATTTTTACAGTTTTGCTTACTCCGAAGCTTCAATTTTGACCAATTTCAGGCACAGAAATGACTTTAAACACACTTATTTTAGTTGAAAAAGTAATAATTCACATCCAACAGTAATTTGCAGTCAAAAGATTAAATGTTAAAATTTTATCAGAATTTACCATTTTGGGAACGTTCGACAGCTCCGCGGTCATCGTTTTTTGTCCGAAAATAGATTTTTTGGACTTTACCAAAAATGATTCAAAATATCAATTGGATCGTGCCTCATGTTGAATAACCACTTTTTAAACCCTCACAGTGACCAAAATTGCCATTTTTACAGAGTTTTGCTTACTCAGAAGCTTCAATTTTGACCAATTTCAGGCACCGAAATGACTTTAAACACACCTATTTTAGTTGAAAAAGGTAATAATTCAAATCCAACAGTAATTTGCAGTCAAAAGATTAAATGTTAAAATTTCATCAGAATTGACCATTTTGGAAACGTTCGACAGCTCCGCGGTCATCGTTTTTTGTCCGAAAATTGATTTTTTGGACTTTACCAAAAATGATTCAAAATGTCAATTGGATCGTCCCTCGTGTTGAATAACCAGTTTTTAAACCCTCACAGTGACCAAAATTGCCATTTTTACAGAGTTTTGCTTACTCAGAAGCTTCAATTTTGACCAATTTCAGGCACAGAAATGACTTTAAACACACTTATTTTAGTTGAAAAGGTAATAATTCACATCCAACAGTAATTTGCAGTCAAAAGATTAAATGTTAAAATTTCATCATAATTGACGATTTTGGGAACGTTCAACAGCTCCGCGGTCATCGTTTTTCGTGCGAAAATTGATTTTTGGGACTTTACCAAAAATGATTCAAAATGTCAATTGGATCGTGCCTCGTGTTGAATAACCAGTTTTTAAACCCTCACAGTGACCAAAATTGACATTTTTACAGAGTTTTGCTTACTCAAAATCTTCAATTTTGACCAATTTCAGGCAGAGAAATGACTTTAAACACACTTATTTTAGTTGAAAAGGTAATAATTCACATCCAACAGTAATTTGCAGTCAAAAGATTAATTGTTAAAATGTCATCAGAATTGACCATTTTGGGAACGTTCGACAGCTCCGCAGTCATCGTTTTTTGTCCGAAAATTGATTTTTTGGACTTTACGAAAAATGATTCAAAATGTCAATTGGATCGTGCCTCGTGTTGAATAACCAGTTTTTAAACCCTCACAGTGACCAAAATTGACATTTTTACAGAGTTTTGCTTACTCAAAAGCTTCAATTTTGACCAATTTCAGGCAGAGAAATGACTTTAAACACACTTATTTTAGTTGAAAAGGTAATAATTCACATCCAACAGTAATTTGCAGTCAAAAGATTAATTGTTAAAATGTCATCAGAATTGACCATTTTGGGAACGTTCGACAGCTCCGCGGTCATCGTTTTTTGTCCGAAAATTGATTTTTTGGACTTTACCAAAAATGATTCAAAATGTCAATTGGATCGTGCCTCATGTTGAATAACCACTTTTTAAACCCTCACAGTGACCAAAATTGCCATTTTTACAGAGTTTTGCTTACTCAGAAGCTTCAATTTTGACCAATTTCAGGCAGAGAAATGACTTTAAACACACTTATTTTAGTTGAAAAAGTAATAATTCACATCCAACAGTAATTTGCAGTCAAAAGATTAAATGTTAAAATTTCATCAGAATTTACCATTTTGGGAACGTTCGACAGCTCCGCGGTCATCGTTTTTCGTCCGAAAATTGATTTTTTGGACTTTACCAAAAATGATTCAAAATGTCAATTGGATCGTGCCTCATGTTGAATAACCACTTTTTAAACCCTCACAGTGACCAAAATTGCCATTTTTACAGTTTTGCTTACTCAGAAGCTTCAATTTTGACCAATTTCAGGCACAGAAATGACTTTAAACATACCTATTTTAGTTGAAAAAGTAATAATTCACATCCAACAGTAATTTGCAGTCAAAAGATTAAATGTTAAAATTTCATCAGAATTGACCATTTTGGGAACGTTCGACAGCTCCGCGGTCATCGTTTTTTGTCCGAAAATTGATTTTTTGGACTTTACCAAAAATGATTCAAAATGTCAATTGGATCGTGCCTCGTGTTGAATAACCAGTTTTTAAACCCTCACAGTGACCAAAATTGCCATTTTTACAGAGTTTTGCTTACTCAGAATCTTCAATTTTGACCAATTTCAGGCACAGAAATGACTTTAAACACACTTATTTTAGTTGAAAAGGTAATAATTCACATCCAACAGTAATTTGCAGTCAAAAGATTAAATGTTAAAATTTAATCAGAATTGACCATTTTGGGAACGTTCGACAGCTCCGCGGTCATCGTTTTTCGTCCGAAAATTGATTTTTGGGACTTTACCAAAAATGATTCAAAATGTCAATTGGATCGTGCCTCGTGTTGAATAACCAGTTTTTAAACCCTCACAGTGACCAAAATTGACATTTTTACAGAGTTTTGCTTACTCAAAAGCTTCAATTTTGACCAATTTCAGGCAGAGAAATGACTTTAAACACACTTATTTTAGTTGAAAAGGTAATAATTCACATCCAACAGTAATTTGCAGTCAAAAGATTAATTGTTAAAATGTCATCAGAATTGACCATTTTGGGAACGTTCGACAGCTCCGCGGTCATCGTTTTTTGTCCGAAAATTGATTTTTTGGACTTTACCAAAAATGATTCGAAATGTCAATTGGATCGTGCCTCATGTTGAATAACCACTTTTTAAACCCTCACAGTGACCAAAATTGCCATTTTTACAGAGTTTTGCTTACTCAGAAGCTTCCATGTTGACAAATTTCAAGCAGAGAAATGACTTTAAACACACTTATTTTAGTTGAAAAAGTAATAATTCACATCCAACAGTAATTTGCAGTCAAAAGATTAAATGTTAAAATTTCATCAGAATTGACCATTTTGGGAACGTTCGACAGCTCCGCGGTCATCGTTTTTCGTCCGAAAATTGATTTTTGGGACTTTACCAAAAATGATTCAAAATTGTCAATTGGATCGTGCCTCATGTTGAATAACCACTTTTTTAACCCTCACAGTGACCAAAATTGCCATTTTTACAGAGTTGTGCTTACTCAGAAGCTTCAATTTTGACCAATTTCAGGCAGAGAAATGACTTTAAACACACTTATTGTAGTTGAAAAAGTAATAATTCATATCCAACAGTAATTTGCAGTCAAAAGATTAAATGTTAAAATTTCATCAGAATTGACCATTTTGGGAACGTTCGACAGCTCCGCGGTCACCGTTTTTTGTCCGAAAATTGCCTTTTGGGACTTTACCAAAAATGATTCAAAATGTCAATTGGATCGTGCCTCATGTTTAATAACCACTTTTTAAACCATCACAGTGACCAAAATTGCCATTTTTACAGAGTTTTGCTTACTCAGAAGCTTCAATTTTGACCAATTTCAGGCAGAGAAATGACTTTAAACACACTTATTTTAGTTGAAAAAGTAATAATTCACATCCAACAGTAATTTGCGGTCAAAAGATTAAATGTTAAAATTTCATCAGAATTGACCATTTTGGGAACGTTCGACAGCTCCGCGGTCATCGTTTTTCGTCCGAAAATTGATTTTTTGGACTTTACCAAAAATGATTCAAAATGTCAATTGGATCGTGTCTCATGTTGAATAACCACTTTTTAAACCCTCACAGTGACCAAAATTGCCATTTTTACAGAGTTTTGCTTACTCAGAAGCTTCAATTTTGACCAATTTCAGGCAGAGAAATGACTTTAAACACACTTATTTTAGTTGAAAAAGTAATAATTCACATCCAACAGTAATTTGCAGTCAAATGATTAAATGTTAAAATTTCATCAGAATTGACCATTTTGGGAACGTTCGACAGCTCCGCGGTCATCGTTTTTTGTCCGAAAATTGATTTTTTGGACTTTACCAAAAATGATTCAAAATGTCAATTGGATCGTGCCTCGTGTTGAATAACCAGTTTTTAAACCCTCACAGTGACCAAAATTGCCATTTTTACAGAGTTTTGCTTACTCAGAAGCTTCAATTTTGACCAATTTCAGGCACAGAAATGACTTTAAACACACTTATTTTAGTTGAAAAGGTAATAATTCACATCCAACAGTAATTTGCAGTCAAAAGATTAAATGTTAAAATGTAATCAGAATTGACCATTTTGGGAACGTTCGACAGCTCCGCGGTCATCGTTTTTCGTCCAAAAATTGATTTTTGGGACTTTACCAAAAATGATTCAAAATGTCAATTGGATCGTGCCTCATGTTGAATAACCACTTTTTAAACCCTCACAGTGACCAAAATTGCCATTTTTACAGTTTTGCTTACTCAGAAGCTTCAATTTTGACCAATTTCATGCACAGAAATGACTTTAAACACACCTATTTTAGTTGAAAAAGTAATAATTCAAATCCAACAGTAATTTGCAGTCAAAAGATTAAATGTTAAAATTTCATCAGAATTGACCATTTTGGGAACGTTCGACAGCTCCGCGGTCATCGTTTTTTGTCCGAAAATTGATTTTTTGGACTTTACCAAAAATGATTCAAAATGTCAATTGGATCGTCCCTCGTGTTGAATAACCAGTTTTTAAACCCTCACAGTGACCAAAATTGCCATTTTTACAGAGTTTTGCTTACTCAGAAGCTTCAATTTTGACCAATTTCAGGCACAGAAATGACTTTAAACACACTTATTTTAGTTGAAAAGGTAATAATTCACATCCAACAGTAATTTGCAGTCAAAAGATTAAATGTTAAAATTTAATCAGAATTGACCATTTTGGGAACGTTCGACAGCTCCGCGGTCATCGTTTTTCGTCCGAAAATTGATTTTTTGGACTTTACCAAAAATGATTCAAAATGTCAATTGGATCGTGCCTCATGTTGAATAACCACTTTTTAAACCCTCACAGTGACCAAAATTGCCATTTTTACAGAGTTTTGCTTACTGAGAAGCTTCAATTTTGACCGATTTCAGGCAGAGAAATGACTTTAAACACACTTATTTTAGTTGAAAAAGTAATAATTCATATCCAACAGTAATTTGCAGTCAAAAGATTAAATGTTAAAATTTCATCAGAATTGACCATTTTGGGAACGTTCGACAGCTCCGTGGTCATCGTTTTTTGTCCGAAAATTGATTTTTGGGACTTTACCAAAAATGATTCAAAATGTCAATTGGATCGTGCCTCGTGTTGAATAACCAGTTTTTAAACCCTCACAGTGACCAAAATTGCCATTTTTACAGTTTTGCTTACTCCGAAGCTTCAATTTTGACCAATTTCAGGCACAGAAATGACTTTAAACACACTTATTTTAGTTGAAAAAGTAATAATTCACATCCAACAGTAATTTGCAGTCAAAAGATTAAATGTTAAAATTTTATCAGAATTTACCATTTTGGGAACGTTCGACAGCTCCGCGGTCATCGTTTTTTGTCCGAAAATAGATTTTTTGGACTTTACCAAAAATGATTCAAAATATCAATTGGATCGTGCCTCATGTTGAATAACCACTTTTTAAACCCTCACAGTGACCAAAATTGCCATTTTTACAGAGTTTTGCTTACTCAGAAGCTTCAATTTTGACCAATTTCAGGCACCGAAATGACTTTAAACACACCTATTTTAGTTGAAAAAGGTAATAATTCAAATCCAACAGTAATTTGCAGTCAAAAGATTAAATGTTAAAATTTCATCAGAATTGACCATTTTGGAAACGTTCGACAGCTCCGCGGTCATCGTTTTTTGTCCGAAAATTGATTTTTTGGACTTTACCAAAAATGATTCAAAATGTCAATTGGATCGTCCCTCGTGTTGAATAACCAGTTTTTAAACCCTCACAGTGACCAAAATTGCCATTTTTACAGAGTTTTGCTTACTCAGAAGCTTCAATTTTGACCAATTTCAGGCACAGAAATGACTTTAAACACACTTATTTTAGTTGAAAAGGTAATAATTCACATCCAACAGTAATTTGCAGTCAAAAGATTAAATGTTAAAATTTCATCATAATTGACGATTTTGGGAACGTTCAACAGCTCCGCGGTCATCGTTTTTCGTGCGAAAATTGATTTTTGGGACTTTACCAAAAATGATTCAAAATGTCAATTGGATCGTGCCTCGTGTTGAATAACCAGTTTTTAAACCCTCACAGTGACCAAAATTGACATTTTTACAGAGTTTTGCTTACTCAAAAGCTTCAATTTTGACCAATTTCAGGCAGAGAAATGACTTTAAACACACTTATTTTAGTTGAAAAGGTAATAATTCACATCCAACAGTAATTTGCAGTCAAAAGATTAATTGTTAAAATGTCATCAGAATTGACCATTTTGGGAACGTTCGACAGCTCCGCAGTCATCGTTTTTTGTCCGAAAATTGATTTTTTGGACTTTACGAAAAATGATTCAAAATGTCAATTGGATCGTGCCTCGTGTTGAATAACCAGTTTTTAAACCCTCACAGTGACCAAAATTGACATTTTTACAGAGTTTTGCTTACTCAAAAGCTTCAATTTTGACCAATTTCAGGCAGAGAAATGACTTTAAACACACTTATTTTAGTTGAAAAGGTAATAATTCACATCCAACAGTAATTTGCAGTCAAAAGTTTAAATGTTAAAATTTCATCAGAATTGACCATTTTGGGAACGTTCGACAGCTCCGCGGTCATCGTTTTTCGTCCGAAAATTGATTTTTGGGACTTTACCAAAAATGATTCAAAATTGTCAATTGGATCGTGCCTCATGTTGAATAACCACTTTTTTAACCCTCACAGTGACCAAAATTGCCATTTTTACAGAGTTGAGCTTACTCAGAAGCTTCAATTTTGACCAATTTCAGGCAGAGAAATGACTTTAAACACACTTATTTTAGTTGAAAAAGTAATAATTCATATCCAACAGTAATTTGCAGTCAAAAGATTAAATGTTAAAATTTCATCAGAATTGACCATTTTGGGAACGTTCGACAGCTCCGCGGTCACCGTTTTTTGTCCGAAAATTGCCTTTTGGGACTTTACCAAAAATGATTCAAAATGTCAATTGGATCGTGCCTCATGTTTAATAACCACTTTTTAAACCATCACAGTGACCAAAATTGCCATTTTTACAGAGTTATGCTTACTCAGAAGCTTCAATTTTGACCAATTTCAGGCAGAGAAATGACTTTAAACACACTTATTTTAGTTGAAAAAGTAATAATTCACATCCAACAGTAATTTGCAGTCAAAAGATTAAATGTTAAAATTTCATCAGAATTTACCATTTTGGGAACGTTCGACAGCTCCGCGGTCATCGTTTTTCGTCCGAAAATTGATTTTTTGGACTTTACCAAAAATGATTCAAAATGTCAATTGGATCGTGCCTCATGTTGAATAACCACTTTTTAAACCCTCACAGTGACCAAAATTGCCATTTTTACAGTTTTGCTTACTCAGAAGCTTCAATTTTGACCAATTTCAGGCACAGAAATGACTTTAAACACACCTATTTTAGTTGAAAAAGTAATAATTCACATCCAACAGTAATTTGCAGTCAAAAGATTAAATGTTAAAATTTCATCAGAATTGACCATTTTGGGAACGTTCGACAGCTCCGCGGTCATCGTTTTTTGTCCGAAAATTTATTTTTTGGACTTTACCAAAAATGATTCAAAATGTCAATTGGATCGTGCCTCGTGTTGAATAACCAGTTTTTAAACCCTCACAGTGACCAAAATTGCCATTTTTACAGAGTTTTGCTTACTCAGAAGCTTCAATTTTGACCAATTTCAGGCACAGAAATGACTTTAAACACACTTATTTTAGTTGAAAAGGTAATAATTCACATCCAACAGTAATTTGCAGTCAAAAGATTAAATGTTAAAATTTAATCAGAATTGACCATTTTGGGAACGTTCGACAGCTCCGCGGTCATCGTTTTTCGTCCGAAAATTGATTTTTGGGACTTTACCAAAAATGATTCAAAATGTCAATTGGATCGTGCCTCATGTTGAATAACCACTTTTTAAACCCTCACAGTGACCAAAATTGCCATTTTTACAGTTTTGCTTACTCAGAAGCTTCAATTTTGACCAATTTCAGGCACAGAAATGACTTTAAACACACCTATTTTAGTTGAAAAAGTAATAATTCAAATCCAACAGTAATTTGCAGTCAAAAGATTAAATGTTAAAATTTCATCAGAATTGACCATTTTGGGAACGTTCGACAGCTCCGCGGTCATCGTTTTTTGTCCGAAAATTGATTTTTTGGACTTTACCAAAAATGATTCAAAATGTCAATTGGATCGTCCCTCGTGTTGAATAACCAGTTTTTAAACCCTCACAGTGACCAAAATTGCCATTTTTACAGAGTTTTGCTTACTCAGAAGCTTCAATTTTGACCAATTTCAGGCACAGAAATGACTTTAAACACACTTATTTTAGTTGAAAAGGTAATAATTCACATCCAACAGTAATTTGCAGTCAAAAGATTAAATGTTAAAATTTAATCAGAATTGACCATTTTGGGAACGTTCGACAGCTCCGCGGTCATCGTTTTTCGTCCGAAAATTGATTTTTTGGACTTTACCAAAAATGATTCAAAATGTCAATTGGATCGTGCCTCATGTTGAATAACCACTTTTTAAACCCTCACAGTGACCAAAATTGCCATTTTTACAGAGTTTTGCTTACTGAGAAGCTTCAATTTTGACCGATTTCAGGCAGAGAAATGACTTTAAACACACTTATTTTAGTTGAAAAAGTAATAATTCATATCCAACAGTAATTTGCAGTCAAAAGATTAAATGTTAAAATTTCATCAGAATTGACCATTTTGGGAACGTTCGACAGCTCCGTGGTCATCGTTTTTTGTCCGAAAATTGATTTTTGGGACTTTACCAAAAATGATTCAAAATGTCAATTGGATCGTGCCTCGTGTTGAATAACCAGTTTTTAAACCCTCACAGTGACCAAAATTGCCATTTTTACAGTTTTGCTTACTCAGAAGCTTCAATTTTGACCAATTTCAGGCACAGAAATGACTTTAAACACACTTATTTTAGTTGAAAAAGTAATAATTCACATCCAACAGTAATTTGCAGTCAAAAGATTAAATGTTAAAATTTAATCAGAATTGACCATTTTGGGAACGTTCGACAGCTCCGCGGTCATCGTTTTTTGTCCGAAAATAGATTTTTTGGACTTTACCAAAAATGATTCAAAATATCAATTGGATCGTGCCTCATGTTGAATAACCACTTTTTAAACCCTCACAGTGACCAAAATTGCCATTTTTACAGAGTTTTGCTTACTCAGAAGCTTCAATTTTGACCAATTTCAGGCACCGAAATGACTTTAAACACACTTATTTTAGTTGAAAAGGTAATAATTCACATCCAACAGTAATTTGCAGTCAAAAGATTAATTGTTAAAATGTCATCAGAATTGACCATTTTGGGAACGTTCGACAGCTCCGCGGTCATAGTTTTTTGTCCGAAAATTGATTTTTTGGACTTTACCAAAAATGATTCAAAATGTCAATTGGATCGTGCCTCATGTTGAATAACCACTTTTTAAACCCTCACAGTGACCAAAATTGCCATTTTTACAGAGTTTTGCTTACTCAGAAGCTTCCATGTTGACCAATTTCAAGCAGAGAAATGACTTTAAACACACTTATTTTAGTTGAAAAAGTAATAATTCACATCCAACAGTAATTTGCAGTCAAAAGATTAAATGTTAAAATTTCATCAGAATTGACCATTTTGGGAACGTTCGACAGCTCCGCGGTCATCGTTTTTCGTCCGAAAATAGATTTTTTGGACTTTCCAAAAATTATTCAAAATGTCAATTGGATCGTGCCTCATGTTGTATAACCACTTTTTAAACCCTCACAGTGACCAAAATTGCCATTTTTACAGAGTTTTGCTTACTCAGAAGCTTCAATTTTGACCAATTTCAGGCAGAGAAATGACTTTAAACACACTTATTTTAATTGAAAAGGTAATAATTCACATCCAACAGTAATTTGCAGTCAAAAGTTTAAATGTAAAAATTTCATCAGAATTGACCATTTTGGGAACGTTCGACAGCTCCGCGGTCATCGTTTTTCGTCCGAAAATTGATTTTTGGGACTTTACCAAAAATGATTCAAAATTGTCAATTGGATCGTGCCTCATGTTGAATAACCACTTTTTTAACCCTCACAGTGACCAAAATTGCCATTTTTACAGAGTTGTGCTTACTCAGAAGCTTCAATTTTGACCAATTTCAGGCAGAGAAATGACTTTAAACACACTTATTTTAGTTGAAAAAGTAATAATTCATATCCAACAGTAATTTGCAGTCAAAAGATTAAATGTTAAAATTTCATCAGAATTGACCATTTTGGGAACGTTCGACAGCTCCGCGGTCACCGTTTTTTGTCCGAAAATTGCCTTTTGGGACTTTACCAAAAATGATTCAAAATGTCAATTGGATCGTGCCTCATGTTTAATAACCACTTTTTAAACCCTCACAGTGACCAAAATTGCCATTTTTACAGAGTTTTGCTTACTCAGAAGCTTCAATTTTGACCAATTTCAGGCAGAGAAATGACTTTAAACACACTTATTTTAATTGAAAAGGTAATAATTCACATCCAACAGTAATTTGCAGTCAAAAGTTTAAATGTTAAAATTTCATCAGAATTGACCATTTTGGGAACGTTCGACAGCTCCGCGGTCATCGTTTTTCGTCCGAAAATTGATTTTTGGGACTTTACCAAAAATGATTCAAAATTGTCAATTGGATCGTGCCTCATGTTGAATAACCACTTTTTTAACCCTCACAGTGACCAAAATTGCCATTTTTACAGAGTTGTGCTTACTCAGAAGCTTCAATTTTGACCAATTTCAGGCAGAGAAATGACTTTAAACACACTTATTTTAGTTGAAAAAGTAATAATTCATATCCAACAGTAATTTGCAGTCAAAAGATTAAATGTTAAAATTTAATCAGAATTGACCATTTTGGGAACGTTCGACAGCTCCGCGGTCACCGTTTTTCGTCCGAAAATTGATTTTTGGGACTTTACCAAAAATGATTCAAAATGTCAATTGGATCGTGCCTCATGTTTAATAACCACTTTTTAAACCCTCACAGTGACCAAAATTGCCATTTTTACAGAGTTTTGCTTACTCAGAAGCTTCAATTTTGACCAATTTCAGGCAGAGAAATGACTTTAAACACACTTATTTTAGTTGAAAAAGTAATAATTCACATCCAACAGTAATTTGCAGTCAAAAGATTAAATGTTAAAATTTCATCAGAATTGACCATTTTGGGAACGTTCGACAGCTCCGCGGTCATCGTTTTTCGTCCGAAAATTGATTTTTTGGACTTTACCAAAAATGATTCAAAATGTCAATTGGATCGTGCCTCATGTTGAATAACCACTTTTTAAACCCTCACAGTGACCAAAATTGCCATTTTTACAGTTTTGCTTACTCAGAAGCTTCAATTTTGACCAATTTCAGGCACAGAAATGACTTTAAACACACCTATTTTAGTTGAAAAAGTAATAATTCACATCCAACAGTAATTTGCAGTCAAAAGATTAAATGTTAAAATTTCATCAGAATTGACCATTTTGAGAACGTTCGACAGCTCCGCGGTCATCGTTTTTTGTCCGAAAATTGATTTTTTGGACTTTACCAAAAATGATTCAAAATGTCAATTGGATCGTGCCTCGTGTTGAATAACCAGTTTTTAAACCCTCACAGTGACCAAAATTGCCATTTTTACAGAGTTTTGCTTACTCAGAAGCTTCAATTTTGACCAATTTCAGGCACAGAAATGACTTTAAACACACTTATTTTAGTTGAAAAGGTAATAATTCACATCCAACAGTAATTTGCAGTCAAAAGATTAAATGTTAAAATTTAATCAGAATTGACCATTTTGGGAACGTTCGACAGCTCCGCGGTCATCGTTTTTCGTCCGAAAATTGATTTTTTGGACTTTACCACAAATGATTCAAAATGTCAATTGGATCGTGCCTCATGTTGAATAACCACTTTTTAAACCCTCACAGTGACCAAAATTGCCATTTTTACAGAGTTTTGCTTACTGAGAAGCTTCAATTTTGACCAATTTCAGGCAGAGAAATGACTTTAAACACACTTATTTTAGTTGAAAAAGTAATAATTCATATCCAACAGTAATTTGCAGTCAAAAGATTAAATGTTAAAATTTCATCAGAATTGACCATTTTGGGAACGTTCGACAGCTCCGCGGTCATCGTTCTTTGTCCGAAAATTGATTTTTGGGACTTTACCAAAAATGATTCAAAATGTCAATTGGATCGTGCCTCGTGTTGAATAACCAGTTTTTAAACCCTCACAGTGACCAAAATTGCCATTTTTACAGTTTTGCTTACTCAGAAGCTTCAATTTTGACCAATTTCAGGCACAGAAATGACTTTAAACACACTTATTTTAGTTGAAAAAGTAATAATTCACATCCAACAGTAATTTGCAGTCAAAAGATTAAATGTTAAAATTTTATCAGAATTGACCATTTTGGGAACGTTCGACAGCTCCGCGGTCATCGTTTTTTGTCCGAAAATAGATTTTTTGGACTTTACCAAAAATGATTCAAAATATCAATTGGATCGTGCCTCATGTTGAATAACCACTTTTTAAACCCTCACAGTGACCAAAATTGCCATTTTTACAGAGTTTTGCTTACTCAGAAGCTTCAATTTTGACCAATTTCAGGCACCGAAATGACTTTAAACACACTTATTTTAGTTGAAAAGGTAATAATTCACATCCAACAGTAATTTGCAGTCAAAAGATTAAATGTTAAAATTTCATCAGAATTGACCATTTTGGGAACGTTCGACAGCTCCGCGGTCATCGTTTTTCGTGCGAAAATTGATTTTTTGGACCTTACCAAAAATGATTCAAAATGTCAATTGGATCGTGCCTCGTGTTGAATAACCAGTTTTTAAACCCTCACAGTGACCAAAATTGACATTTTTACAGAGTTTTGCTTACTCAAAAGCTTCAATTTTGACCAATTTCAGGCAGAGAAATGACTTTAAACACACTTATTTTAGTTGAAAAGGTAATAATTCACATCCAACAGTAATTTGCAGTCAAAAGATTAATTGTTAAAATGTCATCAGAATTGACCATTTTGGGAACGTTCGACAGCTCCGCGGTCATCGTTTTTTGTCCGAAAATTGATTTTTTGGACTTTACCAAAAATGATTCAAAATGTCAATTGGATCGTGCCTCGTGTTGAATAACCAGTTTTTAAACCCTCACAGTGACCAAAATTGACATTTTTACAGAGTTTTGCTTACTCAAAAGCTTCAATTTTGACCAATTTCAGGCAGAGAAATGACTTTAAACACACTTATTTTAGTTGAAAAGGTAATAATTCACATCCAACAGTAATTTGCAGTCAAAAGATTAATTGTTAAAATGTCATCAGAATTGACCATTTTGGGAACGTTCGACAGCTCCGCGGTCATCGTTTTTTGTCCGAAAATTGATTTTTTGGACTTTACCAAAAATGATTCAAAATGTCAATTGGATCGTGCCTCATGTTGAATAACCACTTTTTAAAGCCTCACAGTGACCAAAATTGCCATTTTTACAGAGTTTTGCTTACTCAGAAGCTTCCATGTTGACCAATTTCAAGCAGAGAAATGACTTTAAACACACTTATTTTAGTTGAAAAAGTAATAATTCACATCCAACAGTAATTTGCAGTCAAAAGATTAAATGTTAAAATTTCATCAGAATTGACCATTTTGGGAACGTTCGACAGCTCCGCGGTCATCGTTTTTCGTCCGAAAATAGATTTTTTGGACTTTCCAAAAATTATTCAAAATGTCAATTGGATCGTGCCTCATGTTGTATAACCACTTTTTAAACCCTCACAGTGACCAAAATTGCCATTTTTACAGAGTTTTGCTTACTCAGAAGCTTCAATTTTGACCAATTTCAGGCAGAGAAATGACTTTAAACACACTTATTTTAATTGAAAAGGTAATAATTCACATCCAACAGTAATTTGCAGTCAAAAGTTTAAATGTTAAAATTTCATCAGAATTGACCATTTTGGGAACGTTCGACAGCTCCGCGGTCATCGTTTTTCGTCCGAAAATTGATTTTTGGGACTTTACCAAAAATGATTCAAAATTGTCAATTGGATCGTGCCTCATGTTGAATAACCACTTTTTTAACCCTCACAGTGACCAAAATTGCCATTTTTACAGAGTTGTGCTTACTCAGAAGCTTCAATTTTGACCAATTTCAGGCAGAGAAATGACTTTAAACACACTTATTTTAGTTGAAAAAGTAATAATTCATATCCAACAGTAATTTGCAGTCAAAAGATTAAATGTTAAAATTTCATCAGAATTGACCATTTTGGGAACGTTCGACAGCTCCGCGGTCATCGTTTTTCGTCCGAAAATTGATTTTTGGGACTTTACCAAAAATGATTCAAAATTGTCAATTGGATCGTGCCTCATGTTGAATAACCACTTTTTTAACCCTCACAGTGACCAAAATTGCCATTTTTACAGAGTTGTGCTTACTCAGAAGCTTCAATTTTGACCAATTTCAGGCAGAGAAATGACTTTAAACACACTTATTTTAGTTGAAAAAGTAATAATTCACATCCAACAGTAATTTGCAGTCAAAAGATTAAATGTTAAAATTTCATCAGAATTGACCATTTTGGGAACGTTCGACAGCTCCGCGGTCATCGTTTTTCGTCCGAAAATTGATTTTTTGGACTTTACCAAAAATGATTCAAAATGTCAATTGGATCGTGTCTCATGTTGAATAACCACTTTTTAAACCCTCACAGTGACCAAAATTGCCATTTTTACAGAGTTTTGCTTACTCAGAAGCTTCAATTTTGACCAATTTCAGGCAGAGAAATGACTTTAAACACACTTATTTTAGTTGAAAAAGTCATAATTCACATCCAACAGTAATTTGCAGTCAAAAGATTAAATGTTAAAATTTCATCAGAATTTACCATTTTGGGAACGTTCGACAGCTCCGCGGTCATCGTTTTTCGTCCGAAAATTGATTTTTTGGACTTTACCAAAAATGATTCAAAATGTCAATTGGATCGTGCCTCATGTTGAATAACCACTTTTTAAACCCTCACAGTGACCAAAATTGCCATTTTTACAGTTTTGCTTACTCAGAAGCTTCAATTTTGACCAATTTCAGGCACAGAAATGACTTTAAACACACCTATTTTAGTTGAAAAAGTAATAATTCACATCCAACAGTAATTTGCAGTCAAAAGATTAAATGTTAAAATTTCATCAGAATTGACCATTTTGGGAACGTTCGACAGCTCCGCGGTCATCGTTTTTTGTCCGAAAATTGATTTTTTGGACTTTACCAAAAATGATTCAAAATGTCAATTGGATCGTGCCTCGTGTTGAATAACCAGTTTTTAAACCCTCACAGTGACCAAAATTGCCATTTTTACAGAGTTTTGCTTACTCAGAAGCTTCAATTTTGACCAATTTCAGGCACAGAAATGACTTTAAACACACTTATTTTAGTTGAAAAAGTAATAATTCACATCCAACAGTAATTTGCAGTCAAAAGATTAAATGTTAAAATTTCATCAGAATTGACCATTTTGGGAACGTTCGACAGCTCCGCGGTCATCGTTTTTCGTCCGAAAATAGATTTTTTGGACTTTCCAAAAATTATTCAAAATGTCAATTGGATCGTGCCTCATGTTGTATAACCACTTTTTAAACCCTCACAGTGACCAAAATTGCCATTTTTACAGAGTTTTGCTTACTCAGAAGCTTCAATTTTGACCAATTTCAGGCAGAGAAATGACTTTAAACACACTTATTTTAATTGAAAAGGTAATAATTCACATCCAACAGTAATTTGCAGTCAAAAGTTTAAATGTTAAAATTTCATCAGAATTGACCATTTTGGGAACGTTCGACAGCTCCGCGGTCATCGTTTTTCGTCCGAAAATTGATTTTTGGGACTTTACCAAAAATGATTCAAAATTGTCAATTGGATCGTGCCTCATGTTGAATAACCACTTTTTTAACCCTCACAGTGACCAAAATTGCCATTTTTACAGAGTTGTGCTTACTCAGAAGCTTCAATTTTGACCAATTTCAGGCAGAGAAATGACTTTAAACACACTTATTTTAGTTGAAAAAGTAATAATTCATATCCAACAGTAATTTGCAGTCAAAAGATTAAATGTTAAAATTTCATCAGAATTGACCATTTTGGGAACGTTCGACAGCTCCGCGGTCATCGTTTTTCGTCCGAAAATTGATTTTTGGGACTTTACCAAAAATGATTCAAAATTGTCAATTGGATCGTGCCTCATGTTGAATAACCACTTTTTTAACCCTCACAGTGACCAAAATTGCCATTTTTACAGAGTTGTGCTTACTCAGAAGCTTCAATTTTGACCAATTTCAGGCAGAGAAATGACTTTAAACACACTTATTTTAGTTGAAAAAGTAATAATTCACATCCAACAGTAATTTGCAGTCAAAAGATTAAATGTTAAAATTTCATCAGAATTGACCATTTTGGGAACGTTCGACAGCTCCGCGGTCATCGTTTTTCGTCCGAAAATTGATTTTTTGGACTTTACCAAAAATGATTCAAAATGTCAATTGGATCGTGTCTCATGTTGAATAACCACTTTTTAAACCCTCACAGTGACCAAAATTGCCATTTTTACAGAGTTTTGCTTACTCAGAAGCTTCAATTTTGACCAATTTCAGGCAGAGAAATGACTTTAAACACACTTATTTTAGTTGAAAAAGTAATAATTCACATCCAACAGTAATTTGCAGTCAAAAGATTAAATGTTAAAATTTCATCAGAATTTACCATTTTGGGAACGTTCGACAGCTCCGCGGTCATCGTTTTTCGTCCGAAAATTGATTTTTTGGACTTTACCAAAAATGATTCAAAATGTCAATTGGATCGTGCCTCATGTTGAATAACCACTTTTTAAACCCTCACAGTGACCAAAATTGCCATTTTTACAGTTTTGCTTACTCAGAAGCTTCAATTTTGACCAATTTCAGGCACAGAAATGACTTTAAACACACCTATTTTAGTTGAAAAAGTAATAATTCACATCCAACAGTAATTTGCAGTCAAAAGATTAAATGTTAAAATTTCATCAGAATTGACCATTTTGGGAACGTTCGACAGCTCCGCGGTCATCGTTTTTTGTCCGAAAATTGATTTTTTGGACTTTACCAAAAATGATTCAAAATGTCAATTGGATCGTGCCTCGTGTTGAATAACCAGTTTTTAAACCCTCACAGTGACCAAAATTGCCATTTTTACAGAGTTTTGCTTACTCAGAAGCTTCAATTTTGACCAATTTCAGGCACAGAAATGACTTTAAACACACTTATTTTAGTTGAAAAGGTAATAATTCACATCCAACAGTAATTTGCAGTCAAAAGATTAAATGTTAAAATTTAATCAGAATTGACCATTTTGGGAACGTTCGACAGCTCCGCGGTCATCGTTTTTCGTCCGAAAATTGATTTTTGGGACTTTACCAAAAATGATTCAAAATGTCAATTGGATCGTGCCTCATGTTGAATAACCACTTTTTAAACCCTCACAGTGACCAAAATTGCCATTTTTACAGTTTTGCTTACTCAGAAGCTTCAATTTTGTCCAATTTCAGGCACAGAAATGACTTTAAACACACCTATTTTAGTTGAAAAAGTAATAATTCAAATCCAACAGTAATTTGCAGTCAAAAGATTAAATGTTAAAATTTCATCAGAATTGACCATTTTGGGAACGTTCGACAGCTCCGCGGTCATCGTTTTTTGTCCGAAAATTGATTTTTTGGACTTTACCAAAAATGATTCAAAATGTCAATTGGATCGTCCCTCGTGTTGAATAACCAGTTTTTAAACCCTCACAGTGACCAAAATTGCCATTTTTACAGAGTTTTGCTTACTCAGAAGCTTCAATTTTGACCAATTTCAGGCACAGAAATGACTTTAAACACACTTATTTTAGTTGAAAAGGTTATAATTCACATCCAACAGTAATTTGCAGTCAAAAGATTAAATGTTAAAATTTAATCAGAATTGACCATTTTGGGAACGTTCGACAGCTCCGCGGTCATCGTTTTTCGTCCGAAAATTGATTTTTTGGACTTTACCAAAAATGATTCAAAATGTCAATTGGATCGTGCCTCATGTTGAATAACCACTTTTTAAACCCTCACAGTGACCAAAATTGCCATTTTTACAGAGTTTTGCTTACTGAGAAGCTTCAATTTTGACCGATTTCAGGCAGAGAAATGACTTTAAACACACTTATTTTAGTTGAAAAAGTAATAATTCATATCCAACAGTAATTTGCAGTCAAAAGATTAAATGTTAAAATTTCATTAGAATTGACCATTTTGGGAACGTTCGACAGCTCCGTGGTCATCGTTTTTTGTCCGAAAATTGATTTTTGGGACTTTACCAAAAATGATTCAAAATGTCAATTGGATCGTGCCTCATGTTGAATAACCACTTTTTAAACCCTCACAGTGACCAAAATTGCCATTTTTACAGAGTTTTGCTTACTCAGAAGCTTCAATTTTGACCAATTTCAGGCACCGAAATGACTTTAAACACACTTATTTTAGTTGAAAAGGTAATAATTCACATCCAACAGTAATTTGCAGTCAAAAGATTAAATGTTAAAATTTCATCAGAATTGACCATTTTGGGAACGTTCGACAGCTCCGCGGTCATCGTTTTTCGTGCGAAAATTGATTTTTTGGACTTTACCAAAAATGATTCAAAATGTCAATTGGATCGTGCCTCGTGTTGAATAACCAGTTTTTAAACCCTCACAGTGACCAAAATTGACATTTTTACAGAGTTTTGCTTACTCAAAAGCTTCAATTTTGACCAATTTCAGGCAGAGAAATGACTTTAAACACACTTATTTTAGTTGAAAAGGTAATAATTCACATCCAACAGTAATTTGCAGTCAAAAGATTAATTGTTAAAATGTCATCAGAATTGACCATTTTGGGAACGTTCGACAGCTCCGCGGTCATCGTTTTTCGTCCGAAAATTGATTTTTTGGACTTTCCAAAAATTATTCAAAATGTCAATTGGATCGTGCCTCATGTTGTATAACCACTTTTTAAACCCTCACAGTGACCAAAATTGCCATTTTTACAGAGTTTTGCTTACTCAGAAGCTTCAATTTTGACCAATTTCAGGCAGAGAAATGACTTTAAACACACTTATTTTAATTGAAAAGGTAATAATTCACATCCAACAGTAATTTGCAGTCAAAAGTTTAAATGTTAAAATTTCATCAGAATTGACCATTTTGGGAACGTTCGACAGCTCCGCGGTCATCGTTTTTCGTCCGAAAATTGATTTTTGGGACTTTACCAAAAATGATTCAAAATTGTCAATTGGATCGTGCCTCATGTTGAATAACCACTTTTTTAACCCTCACAGTGACCAAAATTGCCATTTTTACAGAGTTGTGCTTACTCAGAAGCTTCAATTTTGACCAATTTCAGGCAGAGAAATGACTTTAAACACACTTATTTTAGTTGAAAAAGTAATAATTCATATCCAACAGTAATTTGCAGTCAAAAGATTAAATGTTAAAATTTCATCAGAATTGACCATTTTGGGAACGTTCGACAGCTCCGCGGTCACCGTTTTTTGTCCGAAAATTGCCTTTTGGGACTTTACCAAAAATGATTCAAAATGTCAATTGGATCGTGCCTCATGTTTAATAACCACTTTTTAAACCATCACACTGACCAAAATTGCCATTTTTACAGAGTTTTGCTTACTCAGAAGCTTCAATTTTGACCAATTTCAGGCAGAGAAATGACTTTAAACACACTTATTTTAGTTGAAAAAGTAATAATTCACATCCAACAGTAATTTGCAGTCAAAAGATTAAATGTTAAAATTTCATCAGAATTGACCATTTTGGGAACGTTCGACAGCTCCGCGGTCATCGTTTTTCGTCCGAAAATTGATTTTTGGGACTTTACCAAAAATGATTCAAAATGTCAATTGGATCGTGTCTCATGTTGAATAACCACTTTTTAAACCCTCACAGTGACCAAAATTGCCATTTTTACAGAGTTTTGCTTACTCAGAAGCTTCAATTTTGACCAATTTCAGGCAGAGAAATGACTTTAAACACACTTATTTTAGTTGAAAAAGTAATAATTCACATCCAACAGTAATTTGCAGTCAAAAGATTAAATGTTAAAATTTCATCAGAATTTACCATTTTGGGAACGTTCGACAGCTCCGCGGTCATCGTTTTTCGTCCGAAAATTGATTTTTTGGACTTTACCAAAAATGATTCAAAATGTCAATTGGATCGTGCCTCATGTTGAATAACCACTTTTTAAACCCTCACAGTGACCAAAATTGCCATTTTTACAGTTTTGCTTACTCAGAAGCTTCAATTTTGACCAATTTCAGGCACAGAAATGACTTTAAACACACCTATTTTAGTTGAAAAAGTAATAATTCACATCCAACAGTAATTTGCAGTCAAAAGATTAAATGTTAAAATTTCATCAGAATTGACCATTTTGGGAACGTTCGACAGCTCCGCGGTCATCGTTTTTTGTCCGAAAATTGATTTTTTGGACTTTACCAAAAATGATTCAAAATGTCAATTGGATCGTGCCTCGTGTTGAATAACCAGTTTTTAAACCCTCACAGTGACCAAAATTGCCATTTTTACAGAGTTTTGCTTACTCAGAAGCTTCAATTTTGACCAATTTCAGGCACAGAAATGACTTTAAACACACTTATTTTAGTTGAAAAGGTAATAATTCACATCCAACAGTAATTTGCAGTCAAAAGATTAAATGTTAAAATTTAATCAGAATTGACCATTTTGGGAACGTTCGACAGCTCCGCGGTCATCGTTTTTCGTCCGAAAATTGATTTTTGGGACTTTACCAAAAATGATTCAAAATGTCAATTGGATCGTGCCTCGTGTTGAATAACCAGTTTTTAAACCCTCACAGTGACCAAAATTGACATTTTTACAGAGTTTTGCTTACTCAAAAGCTTCAATTTTGACCAATTTCAGGCAGAGAAATGACTTTAAACACACTTATTTTAGTTGAAAAGGTAATAATTCACATCCAACAGTAATTTGCAGTCAAAAGATTAATTGTTAAAATGTCATCAGAATTGACCATTTTGGGAACGTTCGACAGCTCCGCGGTCATCGTTTTTTGTCCGAAAATTGATTTTTTGGACTTTACCAAAAATGATTCAAAATGTCAATTGGATCGTGCCTCATGTTGAATAACCACTTTTTAAACCCTCACAGTGACCAAAATTGCCATTTTTACAGAGTTTTGCTTACTCAGAAGCTTCCATGTTGACAAATTTCAAGCAGAGAAATGACTTTAAACACACTTATTTTAGTTGAAAAAGTAATAATTCATATCCAACAGTAATTTGCAGTCAAAAGATTAAATGTTAAAATTTCATCAGAATTGACCATTTTGGGAACGTTCGACAGCTCCGCGGTCATCGTTTTTCGTCCGAAAATTGATTTTTTGGACTTTACCAAAAATGATTCAAAATGTCAATTGGATCGTGTCTCATGTTGAATAACCACTTTTTAAACCCTCACAGTGACCAAAATTGCCATTTTTACAGAGTTTTGCTTACTCAGAAGCTTCAATTTTGACCAATTTCAGGCAGAGAAATGACTTTAAACACACTTATTTTAGGTGAAAAAATAATAATTCACATCCAACAGTAATTTGCAGTCAAAAGATTAAATGTTAAAATTTCATCAGAATTGACCATTTTGGGAACGTTCGACAGCTCCGCGGTCATCGTTTTTCGTCTGAAAATTGATTTTTGGGACTTTACCAAAAATGATTCAAAATGTCAATTGGATCGTGCCTCATGTTGAATAACCACTTTTTAAACCCTCACAGTGACCAAAATTGCCATTTTTACAGTTTTGCTTACTCAGAAGCTTCAATTTTGACCAATTTCAGGCACAGAAATGACTTTAAACACACCTATTTTAGTTGAAAAAGTAATAATTCACATCCAACAGTAATTTGCAGTCAAAAGATTAAATGTTAAAATTTCATCAGAATTGACCATTTTGGGAACGTTCGACAGCTCCGTGGTCATCGTTTTTTGTCCGAAAATTGATTTTTTGGACTTTACCAAAAATGATTCAAAATGTCAATTGGATCGTGCCTCGTGTTGAATAACCAGTTTTTAAACCCTCACAGTGACCAAAATTGCCATTTTTACAGAGTTTTGCTTACTCAGAAGCTTCAATTTTGACCAATTTCAGGCACAGAAATGACTTTAAACACACGTATTTTAGTTGAAAAGGTAATAATTCACATCCAACAGTAATTTGCAGTCAAAAGATTAAATGTTAAAATTTAATCAGAATTGACCATTTTGGGAACGTTCGACAGCTCCGCGGTCATCGTTTTTCGTCCGAAAATTGATTTTTGGGACTTTACCAAAAATGATTCAAAATGTCAATTGGATCGTGCCTCGTGTTGAATAACCAGTTTTTAAACCCTCACAGTGACCAAAATTGACATTTTTACAGAGTTTTGCTTACTCAAAAGCTTCAATTTTGACCAATTTCAGGCAGAGAAATGACTTTAAACACACTTATTTTAGTTGAAAAGGTAATAATTCACATCCAACAGTAATTTGCAGTCAAAAGATTAATTGTTAAAATGTCATCAGAATTGACCATTTTGGGAACGTTCGACAGCTCCGCGGTCATCGTTTTTTGTCCGAAAATTGATTTTTTGGACTTTACGAAAAATGATTCAAAATGTCAATTGGATCGTGCCTCGTGTTGAATAACCAGTTTTTAAACCCTCACAGTGACCAAAATTGACATTTTTACAGAGTTTTGCTTACTCAAAAGCTTCAATTTTGACCAATTTCAGGCAGAGAAATTACTTTAAACACACTTATTTTAGTTGAAAAGGTAATAATTCACATCCAACAGTAATTTGCAGTCAAAAGATTAATTGTTAAAATGTCATCAGAATTGACCATTTTGGGAACGTTCGACAGCTCCGCGGTCATCGTTTTTTGTCCGAAAATTGATTTTTTGGACTTTACCAAAAATGATTCAAAATGTCAATTGGATCGTGCCTCATGTTGAATAACCACTTTTTAAACCCTCACAGTGACCAAAATTGCCATTTTTACAGAGTTTTGCTTACTCAGAAGCTTCCATGTTGACAAATTTCAAGCAGAGAAATGACTTTAAACACACTTATTTTAGTTGAAAAAGTAATAATTCACATCCAACAGTAATTTGCAGTCAAAAGATTAAATGTTAAAATTTCATCAGAATTGACCATTTTGGGAACGTTCGACAGCTCCGCGGTCATCGTTTTTCGTCCGAAAATTGATTTTTTGGACTTTACCAAAAATGATTCAAAATGTCAATTGGATCGTGTCTCATGTTGAATAACCACTTTTTAAACCCTCACAGTGACCAAAATTGCCATTTTTACAGAGTTTTGCTTACTCAGAAGCTTCAATTTTGACCAATTTCAGGCAGAGAAATGACTTTAAACACACTTATTTTAGTTGAAAAAGTAATAATTCACATCCAACAGTAATTTGCAGTCAAAAGATTAAATGTTAAAATTTCATCAGAATTTACCATTTTGGGAACGTTCGACAGCTCCGCGGTCATCGTTTTTCGTCCGAAAATTGATTTTTTGGACTTTACCAAAAATGATTCAAAATGTCAATTGGATCGTGCCTCATGTTGAATAACCACTTTTTAAACCCTCACAGTGACCAAAATTGCCATTTTTACAGTTTTGCTTACTCAGAAGCTTCAATTTTGACCAATTTCAGGCACAGAAATGACTTTAAACACACCTATTTTAGTTGAAAAAGTAATAATTCACATCCAACAGTAATTTGCAGTCAAAAGATTAAATGTTAAAATTTCATCAGAATTGACCATTTTGGGAACGTTCGACAGCTCCGCGGTCATCGTTTTTTGTCCGAAAATTGATTTTTTGGACTTTACCAAAAATGATTCAAAATGTCAATTGGATCGTGCCTCGTGTTGAATAACCAGTTTTTAAACCCTCACAGTGACCAAAATTGCCATTTTTACAGAGTTTTGCTTACTCAGAAGCTTCAATTTTGACCAATTTCAGGCACAGAAATGACTTTAAACACACTTATTTTAGTTGAAAAGGTAATAATTCACATCCAACAGTAATTTGCAGTCAAAAGATTAAATGTTAAAATTTAATCAGAATTGACCATTTTGGGAACGTTCGACAGCTCCGCGGTCATCGTTTTTCGTCCGAAAATTGATTTTTGGGACTTTACCAAAAATGATTCAAAATGTCAATTGGATCGTGCCTCGTGTTGAATAACCAGTTTTTAAACCCTCACAGTGACCAAAATTGACATTTTTACAGAGTTTTGCTTACTCAAAAGCTTCAATTTTGACCAATTTCAGGCAGAGAAATGACTTTAAACACACTTATTTTAGTTGAAAAGGTAATAATTCACATCCAACAGTAATTTGCAGTCAAAAGATTAATTGTTAAAATGTCATCAGAATTGACCATTTTGGGAACGTTCGACAGCTCCGCGGTCATCGTTTTTTGTCCGAAAATTGATTTTTTGGACTTTACGAAAAATGATTCAAAATGTCAATTGGATCGTGCCTCGTGTTGAATAACCAGTTTTTAAACCCTCACAGTGACCAAAATTGACATTTTTACAGAGTTTTGCTTACTCAAAAGCTTCAATTTTGACCAATTTCAGGCAGAGAAATTACTTTAAACACACTTATTTTAGTTGAAAAGGTAATAATTCACATCCAACAGTAATTTGCAGTCAAAAGATTAATTGTTAAAATGTCATCAGAATTGACCATTTTGGGAACGTTCGACAGCTCCGCGGTCATCGTTTTTTGTCCGAAAATTGATTTTTTGGACTTTACCAAAAATGATTCAAAATGTCAATTGGATCGTGCCTCATGTTGAATAACCACTTTTTAAACCCTCACAGTGACCAAAATTGCCATTTTTACAGAGTTTTGCTTACTCAGAAGCTTCCATGTTGACAAATTTCAAGCAGAGAAATGACTTTAAACACACTTATTTTAGTTGAAAAAGTAATAATTCACATCCAACAGTAATTTGCAGTCAAAAGATTAAATGTTAAAATTTCATCAGAATTGACCATTTTGGGAACGTTCGACAGCTCCGCGGTCATCGTTTTTCGTCCGAAAATTGATTTTTTGGACTTTACCAAAAATGATTCAAAATGTCAATTGGATCGTGTCTCATGTTGAATAACCACTTTTTAAACCCTCACAGTGACCAAAATTGCCATTTTTACAGAGTTTTGCTTACTCAGAAGCTTCAATTTTGACCAATTTCAGGCAGAGAAATGACTTTAAACACACTTATTTTAGTTGAAAAAGTAATAATTCACATCCAACAGTAATTTGCAGTCAAAAGATTAAATGTTAAAATTTCATCAGAATTTACCATTTTGGGAACGTTCGACAGCTCCGCGGTCATCGTTTTTCGTCCGAAAATTGATTTTTTGGACTTTACCAAAAATGATTCAAAATGTCAATTGGATCGTGCCTCATGTTGAATAACCACTTTTTAAACCCTCACAGTGACCAAAATTGCCATTTTTACAGTTTTGCTTACTCAGAAGCTTCAATTTTGACCAATTTCAGGCACAGAAATGACTTTAAACACACCTATTTTAGTTGAAAAAGTAATAATTCACATCCAACAGTAATTTGCAGTCAAAAGATTAAATGTTAAAATTTCATCAGAATTGACCATTTTGGGAACGTTCGACAGCTCCGCGGTCATCGTTTTTTGTCCGAAAATTGATTTTTTGGACTTTACCAAAAATGATTCAAAATGTCAATTGGATCGTGCCTCGTGTTGAATAACCAGTTTTTAAACCCTCACAGTGACCAAAATTGCCATTTTTACAGAGTTTTGCTTACTCAGAAGCTTCAATTTTGACCAATTTCAGGCACAGAAATGACTTTAAACACACTTATTTTAGTTGAAAAGGTAATAATTCACATCCAACAGTAATTTGCAGTCAAAAGATTAAATGTTAAAATTTAATCAGAATTGACCATTTTGGGAACGTTCGACAGCTCCGCGGTCATCGTTTTTCGTCCGAAAATTGATTTTTGGGACTTTACCAAAAATGATTCAAAATGTCAATTGGATCGTGCCTCGTGTTGAATAACCAGTTTTTAAACCCTCACAGTGACCAAAATTGACATTTTTACAGAGTTTTGCTTACTCAAAAGCTTCAATTTTGACCAATTTCAGGCAGAGAAATGACTTTAAACACACTTATTTTAGTTGAAAAGGTAATAATTCACATCCAACAGTAATTTGCAGTCAAAAGATTAATTGTTAAAATGTCATCAGAATTGACCATTTTGGGAACGTTCGACAGCTCCGCGGTCATCGTTTTTTGTCCGAAAATTGATTTTTTGGACTTTACGAAAAATGATTCAAAATGTCAATTGGATCGTGCCTCGTGTTGAATAACCAGTTTTTAAACCCTCACAGTGACCAAAATTGACATTTTTACAGAGTTTTGCTTACTCAAAAGCTTCAATTTTGACCAATTTCAGGCAGAGAAATGACTTTAAACACACTTATTTTAGTTGAAAAGGTAATAATTCACATCCAACAGTAATTTGCAGTCAAAAGATTAATTGTTAAAATGTCATCAGAATTGACCATTTTGGGAACGTTCGACAGCTCCGCGGTCATCGTTTTTTGTCCGAAAATTGATTTTTTGGACTTTACCAAAAATGATTCAAAATGTCAATTGGATCGTGCCTCATGTTGAATAACCACTTTTTAAACCCTCACAGTGACCAAAATTGCCATTTTTACAGAGTTTTGCTTACTCAGAAGCTTCCATGTTGACAAATTTCAAGCAGAGAAATGACTTTAAACACACTTATTTTAGTTGAAAAAGTAATAATTCACATCCAACAGTAATTTGCAGTCAAAAGATTAAATGTTAAAATTTCATCAGAATTGACCATTTTGGGAACGTTCGACAGCTCCGCGGTCATCGTTTTTCGTCCGAAAATAGATTTTTGGGACTTTCCAAAAATTATTCAAAATGTCAATTGGATCGTGCCTCATGTTGTATAACCACTTTTTAAACCCTCACAGTGACCAAAATTGCCATTTTTACAGAGTTTTGCTTACTCAGAAGCTTCAATTTTGACCAATTTCAGGCAGAGAAATGACTTTAAACACACTTATTTTAATTGAAAAGGTAATAATTCACATCCAACAGTAATTTGCAGTCAAAAGTTTAAATGTTAAAATTTCATCAGAATTGACCATTTTGGGAACGTTCGACAGCTCCGCGGTCATCGTTTTTCGTCCGAAAATTGATTTTTGGGACTTTACCAAAAATGATTCAAAATTGTCAATTGGATCGTGCCTCATGTTTAATAACCACTTTTTAAACCATCACAGTGACCAAAATTGCCATTTTTACAGAGTTTTGCTTACTCAGAAGCTTCAATTTTGACCAATTTCAGGCAGAGAAATGACTTTAAACACACTTATTTTAGTTGAAAAAGTAATAATTCACATCCAACAGTAATTTGCAGTCAAAAGATTAAATGTTAAAATTTCATCAGAATTGACCATTTTGGGAACGTTCGACAGCTCCGCGGTCATCGTTTTTCGTCCGAAAATTGATTTTTTGGACTTTACCAAAAATGATTCAAAATGTCAATTGGATCGTGCCTCATGTTGAATAACCACTTTTTAAACCCTCACAGTGACCAAAATTGCCATTTTTACAGTTTTGCTTACTCAGAAGCTTCAATTTTGACCAATTTCAGGCACAGAAATGACTTTAAACACACCTATTTTAGTTGAAAAAGTAATAATTCACATCCAACAGTAATTTGCAGTCAAAAGATTAAATGTTAAAATTTAATCAGAATTGACCATTTTGGGAACGTTCGACAGCTCCGCGGTCATCGTTTTTCGTCCGAAAATTGATTTTTGGGACTTTACCAAAAATGATTCAAAATGTCAATTGGATCGTGCCTCATGTTGAATAACCACTTTTTAAACCCTCACAGTGACCAAAATTGCCATTTTTACAGTTTTGCTTACTCAGAAGCTTCAATTTTGACCAATTTCAGGCACAGAAATGACTTTAAACACACCTATTTTAGTTTAAAAAGTAATAATTCAAATCCAACAGTAATTTGCAGTCAAAAGATTAAATGTTAAAATTTCATCAGAATTGACCATTTTGGGAACGTTCGACAGCTCCGCGGTCATCGTTTTTTGTCCGAAAATTGATTTTTTGGACTTTACCAAAAATGATTCAAAATGTCAATTGGATCGTCCCTCGTGTTGAATAACCAGTTTTTAAACCCTCACAGTGACCAAAATTGCCATTTTTACAGAGTTTTGCTTACTCAGAAGCTTCAATTTTGACCAATTTCAGGCACAGAAATGACTTTAAACACACTTATTTTAGTTGAAAAGGTAATAATTCACATCCAACAGTAATTTGCAGTCAAAAGATTAAATGTTAAAATTTAATCAGAATTGACCATTTTGGGAACGTTCGACAGCTCCGCGGTCATCGTTTTTCGTCCGAAAATTGATTTTTTGGACTTTACCAAAAATGATTCAAAATGTCAATTGGATCGTGCCTCATGTTGAATAACCACTTTTTAAACCCTCACAGTGACCAAAATTGCCATTTTTACAGAGTTTTGCTTACTGAGAAGCTTCAATTTTGACCGATTTCAGGCAGAGAAATGACTTTAAACACACTTATTTTAGTTGAAAAAGTAATAATTCATATCCAACAGTAATTTGCAGTCAAAAGATTAAATGTTAAAATTTCATCAGAATTGACCATTTTGGGAACGTTCGACAGCTCCGTGGTCATCGTTTTTTGTCCGAAAATTGATTTTTGGGACTTTACCAAAAATGATTCAAAATGTCAATTGGATAGTGCCTCGTGTTGAATAACCAGTTTTTAAACCCTCACAGTGACCAAAATTGCCATTTTTACAGTTTTGCTTACTCAGAAGCTTCAATTTTGACCAATTTCAGGCACAGAAATGACTTTAAACACACTTATTTTAGTTGAAAAAGTAATAATTCACATCCAACAGTAATTTGCAGTCAAAAGATTAAATGTTAAAATTTTATCAGAATTGACCATTTTGGGAACGTTCGACAGCTCCGCGGTCATCGTTTTTTGTCCGAAAATAGATTTTTTGGACTTTACCAAAAATGATTCAAAATATCAATTGGATCGTGCCTCATGTTGAATAACCACTTTTTAAACCCTCACAGTGACCAAAATTGCCATTTTTACAGAGTTTTGCTTACTCAGAAGCTTCAATTTTGACCAATTTCAGGCACCGAAATGACTTTAAACACACCTATTTTAGTTGAAAAAGGTAATAATTCAAATCCAACAGTAATTTGCAGTCAAAAGATTAAATGTTAAAATTTCATCAGAATTGACCATTTTGGGAACGTTCGACAGCTCCGCGGTCATCGTTTTTTGTCCGAAAATTGATTTTTTGGACTTTACCAAAAATGATTCAAAATGTCAATTGGATCGTCCCTCGTGTTGAATAACCAGTTTTTAAACCCTCACAGTGACCAAAATTGCCATTTTTACAGAGTTTTGCTTACTCAGAAGCTTCAATGTTGACCAATTTCAGGCACAGAAATGACTTTAAACACACTTATTTTAGTTGAAAAGGTAATAATTCACATCCAACAGTAATTTGCAGTCAAAAGATTAAATGTTAAAATTTCATCATAATTGACGATTTTGGGAACGTTCGACAGCTCCGCGGTCATCGTTTTTCGTGCGAAAATTGATTTTTTGGACTTTACCAAAAATGATTCAAAATGTCAATTGGATCGTGCCTCGTGTTGAATAACCAGTTTTTAAACCCTCACAGTGACCAAAATTGACATTTTTACAGAGTTTTGCTTACTCAAAAGCTTCAATTTTGACCAATTTCAGGCAGAGAAATGACTTTAAACACACTTATTTTAGTTGAAAAGGTAATAATTCACATCCAACAGTAATTTGCAGTCAAAAGATTAATTGTTAAAATGTCATCAGAATTGACCATTTTGGGAACGTTCGACAGCTCCGCGGTCATCGTTTTTTGTCCGAAAATTGATTTTTTGGACTTTACGAAAAATGATTCAAAATGTCAATTGGATCGTGCCTCGTGTTGAATAACCAGTTTTTAAACCCTCACAGTGACCAAAATTGACATTTTTACAGAGTTTTGCTTACTCAAAAGCTTCAATTTTGACCAATTTCAGGCAGAGAAATGACTTTAAACACACTTATTTTAGTTGAAAAGGTAATAATTCACATCCAACAGTAATTTGCAGTCAAAAGATTAATTGTTAAAATGTCATCAGAATTGACCATTTTGGGAACGTTCGACAGCTCCGCGGTCATCGTTTTTTGTCCGAAAATTGATTTTTTGGACTTTACCAAAAATGATTCAAAATGTCAATTGGATCGTGCCTCATGTTGAATAACCACTTTTTAAACCCTCACAGTGACCAAAATTGCCATTTTTACAGAGTTTTGCTTACTCAGAAGCTTCCATGTTGACAAATTTCAAGCAGAGAAATGACTTTAAACACACTTATTTTAGTTGAAAAAGTAATAATTCACATCCAACAGTAATTTGCAGTCAAAAGATTAAATGTTAAAATTTCATCAGAATTGACCATTTTGGGAACGTTCGACAGCTCCGCGGTCATCGTTTTTCGTCCGAAAATTGATTTTTTGGACTTTACCAAAAATGATTCAAAATGTCAATTGGATCGTGTCTCATGTTGAATAACCACTTTTTAAACCCTCACAGTGACCAAAATTGCCATTTTTACAGAGTTTTGCTTACTCAGAAGCTTCAATTTTGACCAATTTCAGGCAGAGAAATGACTTTAAACACACTTATTTTAGTTGAAAAAGTAATAATTCACATCCAACAGTAATTTGCAGTCAAAAGATTAAATGTTAAAATTTCATCAGAATTTACCATTTTGGGAACGTTCGACAGCTCCGCGGTCATCGTTTTTCGTCCGAAAATTGATTTTTTGGACTTTACCAAAAATGATTCAAAATGTCAATTGGATCGTGCCTCATGTTGAATAACCACTTTTTAAACCCTCACAGTGACCAAAATTGCCATTTTTACAGTTTTGCTTACTCAGAAGCTTCAATTTTGACCAATTTCAGGCACAGAAATGACTTTAAACACACCTATTTTAGTTGAAAAAGTAATAATTCACATCCAACAGTAATTTGCAGTCAAAAGATTAAATGTTAAAATTTCATCAGAATTGACCATTTTGGGAACGTTCGACAGCTCCGCGGTCATCGTTTTTTGTCCGAAAATTGATTTTTTGGACTTTACCAAAAATGATTCAAAATGTCAATTGGATCGTGCCTCGTGTTGAATAACCAGTTTTTAAACCCTCACAGTGACCAAAATTGCCATTTTTACAGAGTTTTGCTTACTCAGAAGCTTCAATTTTGACCAATTTCAGGCACAGAAATGACTTTAAACACACTTATTTTAGTTGAAAAGGTAATAATTCACATCCAACAGTAATTTGCAGTCAAAAGATTAAATGTTAAAATTTAATCAGAATTGACCATTTTGGGAACGTTCGACAGCTCCGCGGTCATCGTTTTTCGTCCGAAAATTGATTTTTGGGACTTTACCAAAAATGATTCAAAATGTCAATTGGATCGTGCCTCGTGTTGAATAACCAGTTTTTAAACCCTCACAGTGACCAAAATTGACATTTTTACAGAGTTTTGCTTACTCAAAAGCTTCAATTTTGACCAATTTCAGGCAGAGAAATGACTTTAAACACACTTATTTTAGTTGAAAAGGTAATAATTCACATCCAACAGTAATTTGCAGTCAAAAGATTAATTGTTAAAATGTCATCAGAATTGACCATTTTGGGAACGTTCGACAGCTCCGCGGTCATCGTTTTTTGTCCGAAAATTGATTTTTTGGACTTTACGAAAAATGATTCAAAATGTCAATTGGATCGTGCCTCGTGTTGAATAACCAGTTTTTAAACCCTCACAGTGACCAAAATTGACATTTTTACAGAGTTTTGCTTACTCAAAAGCTTCAATTTTGACCAATTTCAGGCAGAGAAATGACTTTAAACACACTTATTTTAGTTGAAAAGGTAATAATTCACATCCAACAGTAATTTGCAGTCAAAAGATTAATTGTTAAAATGTCATCAGAATTGACCATTTTGGGAACGTTCGACAGCTCCGCGGTCATCGTTTTTTGTCCGAAAATTGATTTTTTGGACTTTACCAAAAATGATTCAAAATGTCAATTGGATCGTGCCTCATGTTGAATAACCACTTTTTAAACCCTCACAGTGACCAAAATTGCCATTTTTACAGAGTTTTGCTTACTCAGAAGCTTCCATGTTGACAAATTTCAAGCAGAGAAATGACTTTAAACACACTTATTTTAGTTGAAAAAGTAATAATTCACATCCAACAGTAATTTGCAGTCAAAAGATTAAATGTTAAAATTTCATCAGAATTGACCATTTTGGGAACGTTCGACAGCTCCGCGGTCATCGTTTTTCGTCCGAAAATAGATTTTTGGGACTTTCCAAAAATTATTCAAAATGTCAATTGGATCGTGCCTCATGTTGTATAACCACTTTTTAAACCCTCACAGTGACCAAAATTGCCATTTTTACAGAGTTTTGCTTACTCAGAAGCTTCAATTTTGACCAATTTCAGGCAGAGAAATGACTTTAAACACACTTATTTTAATTGAAAAGGTAATAATTCACATCCAACAGTAATTTGCAGTCAAAAGTTTAAATGTTAAAATTTCATCAGAATTGACCATTTTGGGAACGTTCGACAGCTCCGCGGTCATCGTTTTTCGTCCGAAAATTGATTTTTGGGACTTTACCAAAAATGATTCAAAATTGTCAATTGGATCGTGCCTCATGTTTAATAACCACTTTTTAAACCATCACAGTGACCAAAATTGCCATTTTTACAGAGTTTTGCTTACTCAGAAGCTTCAATTTTGACCAATTTCAGGCAGAGAAATGACTTTAAACACACTTATTTTAGTTGAAAAAGTAATAATTCACATCCAACAGTAATTTGCAGTCAAAAGATTAAATGTTAAAATTTCATCAGAATTGACCATTTTGGGAACGTTCGACAGCTCCGCGGTCATCGTTTTTCGTCCGAAAATTGATTTTTTGGACTTTACCAAAAATGATTCAAAATGTCAATTGGATCGTGCCTCATGTTGAATAACCACTTTTTAAACCCTCACAGTGACCAAAATTGCCATTTTTACAGTTTTGCTTACTCAGAAGCTTCAATTTTGACCAATTTCAGGCACAGAAATGACTTTAAACACACCTATTTTAGTTGAAAAAGTAATAATTCACATCCAACAGTAATTTGCAGTCAAAAGATTAAATGTTAAAATTTAATCAGAATTGACCATTTTGGGAACGTTCGACAGCTCCGCGGTCATCGTTTTTCGTCCGAAAATTGATTTTTGGGACTTTACCAAAAATGATTCAAAATGTCAATTGGATCGTGCCTCATGTTGAATAACCACTTTTTAAACCCTCACAGTGACCAAAATTGCCATTTTTACAGTTTTGCTTACTCAGAAGCTTCAATTTTGACCAATTTCAGGCACAGAAATGACTTTAAACACACCTATTTTAGTTTAAAAAGTAATAATTCAAATCCAACAGTAATTTGCAGTCAAAAGATTAAATGTTAAAATTTCATCAGAATTGACCATTTTGGGAACGTTCGACAGCTCCGCGGTCATCGTTTTTTGTCCGAAAATTGATTTTTTGGACTTTACCAAAAATGATTCAAAATGTCAATTGGATCGTCCCTCGTGTTGAATAACCAGTTTTTAAACCCTCACAGTGACCAAAATTGCCATTTTTACAGAGTTTTGCTTACTCAGAAGCTTCAATTTTGACCAATTTCAGGCACAGAAATGACTTTAAACACACTTATTTTAGTTGAAAAGGTAATAATTCACATCCAACAGTAATTTGCAGTCAAAAGATTAAATGTTAAAATTTAATCAGAATTGACCATTTTGGGAACGTTCGACAGCTCCGCGGTCATCGTTTTTCGTCCGAAAATTGATTTTTTGGACTTTACCAAAAATGATTCAAAATGTCAATTGGATCGTGCCTCATGTTGAATAACCACTTTTTAAACCCTCACAGTGACCAAAATTGCCATTTTTACAGAGTTTTGCTTACTGAGAAGCTTCAATTTTGACCGATTTCAGGCAGAGAAATGACTTTAAACACACTTATTTTAGTTGAAAAAGTAATAATTCATATCCAACAGTAATTTGCAGTCAAAAGATTAAATGTTAAAATTTCATCAGAATTGACCATTTTGGGAACGTTCGACAGCTCCGTGGTCATCGTTTTTTGTCCGAAAATTGATTTTTGGGACTTTACCAAAAATGATTCAAAATGTCAATTGGATAGTGCCTCGTGTTGAATAACCAGTTTTTAAACCCTCACAGTGACCAAAATTGCCATTTTTACAGTTTTGCTTACTCAGAAGCTTCAATTTTGACCAATTTCAGGCACAGAAATGACTTTAAACACACTTATTTTAGTTGAAAAAGTAATAATTCACATCCAACAGTAATTTGCAGTCAAAAGATTAAATGTTAAAATTTTATCAGAATTGACCATTTTGGGAACGTTCGACAGCTCCGCGGTCATCGTTTTTTGTCCGAAAATAGATTTTTTGGACTTTACCAAAAATGATTCAAAATATCAATTGGATCGTGCCTCATGTTGAATAACCACTTTTTAAACCCTCACAGTGACCAAAATTGCCATTTTTACAGAGTTTTGCTTACTCAGAAGCTTCAATTTTGACCAATTTCAGGCACCGAAATGACTTTAAACACACCTATTTTAGTTGAAAAAGGTAATAATTCAAATCCAACAGTAATTTGCAGTCAAAAGATTAAATGTTAAAATTTCATCAGAATTGACCATTTTGGGAACGTTCGACAGCTCCGCGGTCATCGTTTTTTGTCCGAAAATTGATTTTTTGGACTTTACCAAAAATGATTCAAAATGTCAATTGGATCGTCCCTCGTGTTGAATAACCAGTTTTTAAACCCTCACAGTGACCAAAATTGCCATTTTTACAGAGTTTTGCTTACTCAGAAGCTTCAATGTTGACCAATTTCAGGCACAGAAATGACTTTAAACACACTTATTTTAGTTGAAAAGGTAATAATTCACATCCAACAGTAATTTGCAGTCAAAAGATTAAATGTTAAAATTTCATCATAATTGACGATTTTGGGAACGTTCGACAGCTCCGCGGTCATCGTTTTTCGTGCGAAAATTGATTTTTTGGACTTTACCAAAAATGATTCAAAATGTCAATTGGATCGTGCCTCGTGTTGAATAACCAGTTTTTAAACCCTCACAGTGACCAAAATTGACATTTTTACAGAGTTTTGCTTACTCAAAAGCTTCAATTTTGACCAATTTCAGGCAGAGAAATGACTTTAAACACACTTATTTTAGTTGAAAAGGTAATAATTCACATCCAACAGTAATTTGCAGTCAAAAGATTAATTGTTAAAATGTCATCAGAATTGACCATTTTGGGAACGTTCGACAGCTCCGCGGTCATCGTTTTTTGTCCGAAAATTGATTTTTTGGACTTTACGAAAAATGATTCAAAATGTCAATTGGATCGTGCCTCGTGTTGAATAACCAGTTTTTAAACCCTCACAGTGACCAAAATTGACATTTTTACAGAGTTTTGCTTACTCAAAAGCTTCAATTTTGACCAATTTCAGGCAGAGAAATGACTTTAAACACACTTATTTTAGTTGAAAAGGTAATAATTCACATCCAACAGTAATTTGCAGTCAAAAGATTAATTGTTAAAATGTCATCAGAATTGACCATTTTGGGAACGTTCGACAGCTCCGCGGTCATCGTTTTTTGTCCGAAAATTGATTTTTTGGACTTTACCAAAAATGATTCAAAATGTCAATTGGATCGTGCCTCATGTTGAATAACCACTTTTTAAACCCTCACAGTGACCAAAATTGCCATTTTTACAGAGTTTTGCTTACTCAGAAGCTTCCATGTTGACAAATTTCAAGCAGAGAAATGACTTTAAACACACTTATTTTAGTTGAAAAAGTAATAATTCACATCCAACAGTAATTTGCAGTCAAAAGATTAAATGTTAAAATTTCATCAGAATTGACCATTTTGGGAACGTTCGACAGCTCCGCGGTCATCGTTTTTCGTCCGAAAATAGATTTTTTGGACTTTCCAAAAATTATTCAAAATGTCAATTGGATCGTGCCTCATGTTGTATAACCACTTTTTAAACCCTCACAGTGACCAAAATTGCCATTTTTACAGAGTTTTGCTTACTCAGAAGCTTCAATTTTGACCAATTTCAGGCAGAGAAATGACTTTAAACACACTTATTTTAATTGAAAAGGTAATAATTCACATCCAACAGTAATTTGCAGTCAAAAGTTTAAATGTTAAAATTTCATCAGAATTGACCATTTTGGGAACGTTCGACAGCTCCGCGGTCATCGTTTTTCGTCCGAAAATTGATTTTTGGGACTTTACCAAAAATGATTCAAAATTGTCAATTGGATCGTGCCTCATGTTGAATAACCACTTTTTTAACCCTCACAGTGACCAAAATTGCCATTTTTACAGAGTTGTGCTTACTCAGAAGCTTCAATTTTGACCAATTTCAGGCAGGGGAATGACTTTAAACACACTTATTTTAGTTGAAAAAGTAATAATTCATATCCAACAGTAATTTGCAGTCAAAAGATTAAATGTTAAAATTTCATCAGAATTGACGATTTTGGGAACGTTCGACAGCTCCGCGGTCACCGTTTTTTGTCCGAAAATTGATTTTTTGGACTTTACGAAAAATGATTCAAAATGTCAATTGGATCGTGCCTCGTGTTGAATAACCAGTTTTTAAACCATCACAGTGACCAAAATTGCCATTTTTACAGAGTTTTGCTTACTCAGAAGCTTCAATTTTGACCAATTTCAGGCAGAGAAATGACTTTAAACACACTTATTTTAGTTGAAAAAGTAATAATTCACATCCAACAGTAATTTGCAGTCAAAAGATTAAATGTTAAAATTTCATCAGAATTGACCATTTTGGGAACGTTCGACAGCTCCGCGGTCATCGTTTTTCGTCCGAAAATTGATTTTTTGGACTTTACCAAAAATGATTCAAAATGTCAATTGGATCGTGTCTCATGTTGAATAACCACTTTTTAAACCCTCACAGTGACCAAAATTGCCATTTTTACAGAGTTTTGCTTACTCAGAAGCTTCAATTTTGACCAATTTCAGGCAGAGAAATGACTTTAAACACACTTATTTTAGTTGAAAAAGTAATAATTCACATCCAACAGTAATTTGCAGTCAAAAGATTAAATGTTAAAATTTCATCAGAATTGACCATTTTGGGAACGTTCGACAGCTCCGCGGTCATCGTTTTTTGTCCGAAAATTGATTTTTTGGACTTTACCAAAAATGATTCAAAATGTCAATTGGATCGTCCCTCGTGTTGAATAACCAGTTTTTAAACCCTCACAGTGACCAAAATTGCCATTTTTACAGAGTTTTGCTTACTCAGAAGCTTCAATTTTGACCAATTTCAGGCACAGAAATGACTTTAAACACACTTATTTTAGTTGAAAAGGTAATAATTCACATCCAACAGTAATTTGCAGTCAAAAGATTAAATGTTAAAATTTCATCATAATTGACGATTTTGGGAACGTTCGACAGCTCCGCGGTCATCGTTTTTCGTGCGAAAATTGATTTTTTGGACTTTACCAAAAATGATTCAAAATGTCAATTGGATCGTGCCTCGTGTTGAATAACCAGTTTTTAAACCCTCACAGTGACCAAAATTGACATTTTTACAGAGTTTTGCTTACTCAAAAGCTTCAATTTTGACCAATTTCAGGCAGAGAAATGACTTTAAACACACTTATTTTAGTTGAAAAGGTAATAATTCACATCCAACAGTAATTTGCAGTCAAAAGATTAATTGTTAAAATGTCATCAGAATTGACCATTTTGGGAACGTTCGACAGCTCCGCGGTCATCGTTTTTCGTCCGAAAATAGATTTTTTGGACTTTCCAAAAATTATTCAAAATGTCAATTGGATCGTGCCTCATGTTGTATAACCACTTTTTAAACCCTCACAGTGACCAAAATTGCCATTTTTACAGAGTTTTGCTTACTCAGAAGCTTCAATTTTGACCAATTTCAGGCAGAGAAATGACTTTAAACACACTTATTTTAGTTGAAAAAGTAATAATTCATATCCAACAGTAATTTGCAGTCAAAAGATTAAATGTTAAAATTTCATCAGAATTGACCATTTTGGGAACGTTCGACAGCTCCGCGGTCACCGTTTTTTGTCCGAAAATTGCCTTTTGGGACTTTACCAAAAATGATTCAAAATGTCAACTGGATCGTGCCTCATGTTTAATAACCACTTTTTAAACCATCACAGTGACCAAAATTGCCATTTTTACAGAGTTTTGCTTACTCAGAAGCTTCAATTTTGACCAATTTCAGGCAGAGAAATGACTTTAAACACACTTATTTTAGTTGAAAAAGTAATAATTCACATCCAACAGTAATTTGCAGTCAAAAGATTAAATGTTAAAATTTCATCAGAATTGACCATTTTGGGAACGTTCGACAGCTCCGCGGTCATCGTTTTTCGTCCGAAAATTGATTTTTTGGACTTTACCAAAAATGATTCAAAATGTCAATTGGATCGTGTCTCATGTTGAATAACCACTTTTTAAACCCTCACAGTGACCAAAATTGCCATTTTTACAGAGTTTTGCTTACTCAGAAGCTTCAATTTTGACCAATTTCAGGCAGAGAAATGACTTTAAACACACTTATTTTAGTTGAAAAAGTAATAATTCACATCCAACAGTAATTTGCAGTCAAAAGATTAAATGTTAAAATTTCATCAGAATTTACCATTTTGGGAACGTTCGACAGCTCCGCGGTCATCGTTTTTCGTCCGAAAATTGATTTTTTGGACTTTACCAAAAATGATTCAAAATGTCAATTGGATCGTGCCTCATGTTGAATAACCACTTTTTAAACCCTCACAGTGACCAAAATTGCCATTTTTACAGTTTTGCTTACTCAGAAGCTTCAATTTTGACCAATTTCAGGCACAGAAATGACTTTAAACACACCTATTTTAGTTGAAAAAGTAATAATTCACATCCAACAGTAATTTGCAGTCAAAAGATTAAATGTTAAAATTTCATCAGAATTGACCATTTTGGGAACGTTCGACAGCTCCGCGGTCATCGTTTTTTGTCCGAAAATTGATTTTTTGGACTTTACCAAAAATGATTCAAAATGTCAATTGGATCGTGCCTCGTGTTGAATAACCAGTTTTTAAACCCTCACAGTGACCAAAATTGCCATTTTTACAGAGTTTTGCTTACTCAGAAGCTTCAATTTTGACCAATTTCAGGCACAGAAATGACTTTAAACACACTTATTTTAGTTGAAAAGGTAATAATTCACATCCAACAGTAATTTGCAGTCAAAAGATTAAATGTTAAAATTTAATCAGAATTGACCATTTTGGGAACGTTCGACAGCTCCGCGGTCATCGTTTTTCGTCCGAAAATTGATTTTTGGGACTTTACCAAAAATGATTCAAAATGTCAATTGGATCGTGCCTCATGTTGAATAACCACTTTTTAAACCCTCACAGTGACCAAAATTGCCATTTTTACAGTTTGCTTACTCAGAAGCTTCAATTTTGACCAATTTCAGGCACAGAAATGACTTTAAACACACCTATTTTAGTTGAAAAAGTAATAATTCAAATCCAACAGTAATTTGCAGTCAAAAGATTAAATGTTAAAATTTCATCAGAATTGACCATTTTGGGAACGTTCGACAGCTCCGCGGTCATCGTTTTTTGTCCGAAAATTGATTTTTTGGACTTTACCAAAAATGATTCAAAATGTCAATTGGATCGTCCCTCGTGTTGAATAACCAGTTTTTAAACCCTCACAGTGACCAAAATTGCCATTTTTACAGAGTTTTGCTTACTCAGAAGCTTCAATTTTGACCAATTTCAGGCACAGAAATGACTTTAAACACACTTATTTTAGTTGAAAAGGTAATAATTCACATCCAACAGTAATTTGCAGTCAAAAGATTAAATGTTAAAATTTAATCAGAATTGACCATTTTGGGAACGTTCGACAGCTCCGCGGTCATCGTTTTTCGTCCGAAAATTGATTTTTTTGGACTTTACCAAAAATGATTCAAAATGTCAATTGGATCGTGCCTCATGTTGAATAACCACTTTTTAAACCCTCACAGTGACCAAAATTGCCATTTTTACAGAGTTTTGCTTACTGAGAAGCTTCAATTTTGACCGATTTCAGGCAGAGAAATGACTTTAAACACACTTATTTTAGTTGAAAAAGTAATAATTCACATCCAACAGTAATTTGCAGTCAAAAGATTAAATGTTAAAATTTTATCAGAATTGACCATTTTGGGAACGTTCGACAGCTCCGCGGTCATCGTTTTTTGTCCGAAAATAGATTTTTTGGACTTTACCAAAAATGATTCAAAATATCAATTGGATCGTGCCTCATGTTGAATAACCACTTTTTAAACCCTCACAGTGACCAAAATTGCCATTTTTACAGAGTTTTGCTTACTCAGAAGCTTCAATTTTGACCAATTTCAGGCACCGAAATGACTTTAAACACACTTATTTTAGTTGAAAAGGTAATAATTCACATCCAACAGTAATTTGCAGTCAAAAGATTAATTGTTAAAATGTCATCAGAATTGACCATTTTGGGAACGTTCGACAGCTCCGCGGTCATCGTTTTTTGTCCGAAAATTGATTTTTTGGACTTTACCAAAAATGATTCAAAATGTCAATTGGATCGTGCCTCATGTTGAATAACCACTTTTTAAACCCTCACAGTGACCAAAATTGCCATTTTTACAGAGTTTTGCTTACTCAGAAGCTTCCATGTTGACCAATTTCAAGCAGAGAAATGACTTTAAACACACTTATTTTAGTTGAAAAAGTAATAATTCACATCCAACAGTAATTTGCAGTCAAAAGATTAAATGTTAAAATTTCATCAGAATTGACCATTTTGGGAACGTTCGACAGCTCCGCGGTCATCGTTTTTCGTCCGAAAATAGATTTTTTGGACTTTCCAAAAATTATTCAAAATGTCAATTGGATCGTGCCTCATGTTGTATAACCACTTTTTAAACCCTCACAGTGACCAAAATTGCCATTTTTACAGAGTTTTGCTTACTCAGAAGCTTCAATTTTGACCAATTTCAGGCAGAGAAATGACTTTAAACACACTTATTTTAATTGAAAAGGTAATAATTCACATCCAACAGTAATTTGCAGTCAAAAGTTTAAATGTTAAAATTTCATCAGAATTGACCATTTTGGGAACGTTCGACAGCTCCGCGGTCACCGTTTTTTGTCCGAAAATTGCCTTTTGGGACTTTACCAAAAATGATTCAAAATGTCAATTGGATCGTGCCTCATGTTTAATAACCACTTTTTAAACCCTCACAGTGACCAAAATTGCCATTTTTACAGAGTTTTGCTTACTCAGAAGCTTCAATTTTGACCAATTTCAGGCAGAGAAATGACTTTAAACACACTTATTTTAATTGAAAAGGTAATAATTCACATCCAACAGTAATTTGCAGTCAAAAGTTTAAATGTTAAAATTTCATCAGAATTGACCATTTTGGGAACGTTCGACAGCTCCGCGGTCATCGTTTTTCGTCCGAAAATTGATTTTTGGGACTTTACCAAAAATGATTCAAAATTGTCAATTGGATCGTGCCTCATGTTGAATAACCACTTTTTTAACCCTCACAGTGACAAAAATTGCCATTTTTACAGAGTTGTGCTTACTCAGAAGCTTCAATTTTGACCAATTTCAGGCAGAGAAATGACTTTAAACACACTTATTTTAGTTGAAAAAGTAATAATTCATATCCAACAGTAATTTGCAGTCAAAAGATTAAATGTTAAAATTTCATCAGAATTGACCATTTTGGGAACGTTCGACAGCTCCGCGGTCACCGTTTTTTGTCCGAAAATTGCCTTTTGGGACTTTACCAAAAATGATTCAAAATGTCAATTGGATCGTGCCTCATGTTTAATAACCACTTTTTAAACCATCACAGTGACCAAAATTGCCATTTTTACAGAGTTGCGCTTACTCAGAAGCTTCAATTTTGACCAATTTCAGGCAGAGAAATGACTTTAAACACACTTATTTTAGTTGAAAAAGTAATAATTCATATCCAACAGTAATTTGCAGTCAAAAGATTAAATGTTAAAATTTCATCAGAATTGACCATTTTGGGAACGTTCGACAGCTCCGCGGTCACCGTTTTTTGTCCGAAAATTGCCTTTTGGGACTTTACCAAAAATGATTCAAAATGTCAATTGGATCGTGCCTCATGTTTAATAACCACTTTTTAAACCATCACAGTGACCAAAATTGCCATTTTTACAGAGTTTTGCTTACTCAGAAGCTTCAATTTTGACCAATTTCAGGCAGAGAAATGACTTTAAACACACTTATTTTAGTTGAAAAAGTAATAATTCACATCCAACAGTAATTTGCAGTCAAAAGATTAAATGTTAAAATTTCATCAGAATTGACCATTTTGGGAACGTTCGACAGCTCCGCGGTCATCGTTTTTCGTCCGAAAATTGATTTTTTGGACTTTACCAAAAATGATTCAAAATGTCAATTGGATCGTGTCTCATGTTGAATAACCACTTTTTAAACCCTCACAGTGACCAAAATTGCCATTTTTACAGAGTTTTGCTTACTCAGAAGCTTCAATTTTGACCAATTTCAGACAGAGAAATGACTTTAAACACACTTATTTTAGTTGAAAAAGTAATAATTCACATCCAACAGTAATTTGCAGTCAAAAGATTAAATGTTAAAATTTCATCAGAATTTACCATTTTGGGAACGTTCGACAGCTCCGCGGTCATCGTTTTTCGTCCGAAAATTGATTTTTTGGACTTTACCAAAAATGATTCAAAATGTCAATTGGATCGTGCCTCATGTTGAATAACCACTTTTTAAACCCTCACAGTGACCAAAATTGCCATTTTTACAGTTTTGCTTACTCAGAAGCTTCAATTTTGACCAATTTCAGGCACAGAAATGACTTTAAACACACCTATTTTAGTTGAAAAAGTAATAATTCACATCCAACAGTAATTTGCAGTCAAAAGATTAAATGTTAAAATTTCATCAGAATTGACCATTTTGGGAACGTTCGACAGCTCCGCGGTCATCGTTTTTTGTCCGAAAATTGATTTTTTGGACTTTACCAAAAATGATTCAAAATGTCAATTGGATCGTCCCTCGTGTTGAATAACCAGTTTTTAAACCCTCACAGTGACCAAAATTGCCATTTTTACAGAGTTTTGCTTACTCAGAAGCTTCAATTTTGACCAATTTCAGGCACAGAAATGACTTTAAACACACTTATTTTAGTTGAAAAAGTAATAATTCACATCCAACAGTAATTTGCAGTCAAAAGATTAAATGTTAAAATTTTATCAGAATTGACCATTTTGGGAACGTTCGACAGCTCCGCGGTCATCGTTTTTTGTCCGAAAATAGATTTTTTGGACTTTACCAAAAATGATTCAAAATATCAATTGGATCGTGCCTCATGTTGAATAACCACTTTTTAAACCCTCACAGTGACCAAAATTGCCATTTTTACAGAGTTTTGCTTACTCAGAAGCTTCAATTTTGACCAATTTCAGGCACCGAAATGACTTTAAACACACTTATTTTAGTTGAAAAGGTAATAATTCACATCCAACAGTAATTTGCAGTCAAAAGATTAATTGTTAAAATGTCATCAGAATTGACCATTTTGGGAACGTTCGACAGCTCCGCGGTCATCGTTTTTTGTCCGAAAATTGATTTTTTGGACTTTACCAAAAATGATTCAAAATGTCAATTGGATCGTGCCTCATGTTGAATAACCACTTTTTAAACCCTCACAGTGACCAAAATTGCCATTTTTACAGAGTTTTGCTTACTCAGAAGCTTCCATGTTGACCAATTTCAAGCAGAGAAATGACTTTAAACACACTTATTTTAGTTGAAAAAGTAATAATTCACATCCAACAGTAATTTGCAGTCAAAAGATTAAATGTTAAAATTTCATCAGAATTGACCATTTTGGGAACGTTCGACAGCTCCGCGGTCATCGTTTTTCGTCCGAAAATAGATTTTTTGGACTTTCCAAAAATTATTCAAAATGTCAATTGGATCGTGCCTCATGTTGTATAACCACTTTTTAAACCCTCACAGTGACCAAAATTGCCATTTTTACAGAGTTTTGCTTACTCAGAAGCTTCAATTTTGACCAATTTCAGGCAGAGAAATGACTTTAAACACACTTATTTTAATTGAAAAGGTAATATTTCACATCCAACAGTAATTTGCAGTCAAAAGTTTAAATGTTAAAATTTCATCAGAATTGACCATTTTGGGAACGTTCGACAGCTCCGCGGTCATCGTTTTTCGTCCGAAAATTGATTTTTGGGACTTTACCAAAAATGATTCAAAATTGTCAATTGGATCGTGCCTCATGTTCAATAACCACTTTTTTAACCCTCACAGTGACCAAAATTGCCATTTTTACAGAGTTGTGCTTACTCAGAAGCTTCAATTTTGACCAATTTCAGGCAGAGAAATGACTTTAAACACACTTATTTTAGTTGAAAAAGTAATAATTCATATCCAACAGTAATTTGCAGTCAAAAGATTAAATGTTAAAATTTCATCAGAATTGACCATTTTGGGAACGTTCGACAGCTCCGCGGTCACCGTTTTTTGTCCGAAAATTGCCTTTTGGGACTTTACCAAAAATGATTCAAAATGTCAATTGGATCGTGCCTCATGTTTAATAACCACTTTTTAAACCATCACAGTGACCAAAATTGCCATTTTTACAGAGTTTTGCTTACTCAGAAGCTTCAATTTTGACCAATTTCAGGCAGAGAAATGACTTTAAACACACTTATTTTAGTTGAAAAAGTAATAATTCACATCCAACAGTAATTTGCAGTCAAAAGATTAAATGTTAAAATTTCATCAGAATTGACCATTTTGGGAACGTTCGACAGCTCCGCGGTCATCGTTTTTCGTCCGAAAATTGATTTTTTGGACTTTACCAAAAATGATTCAAAATGTCAATTGGATCGTGTCTCATGTTGAATAACCACTTTTTAAACCCTCACAGTGACCAAAATTGCCATTTTTACAGAGTTTTGCTTACTCAGAAGCTTCAATTTTGACCAATTTCAGGCAGAGAAATGACTTTAAACACACTTATTTTAGTTGAAAAAGTAATAATTCACATCCAACAGTAATTTGCAGTCAAAAGATTAAATGTTAAAATTTCATCAGAATTGACCATTTTGGGAACGTTCGACAGCTCCGCGGTCATCGTTTTTCGTCCGAAAATTGATTTTTTGGACTTTACCAAAAATGATTCAAAATGTCAATTGGATCGTGCCTCATGTTGAATAACCACTTTTTAAACCCTCACAGTGACCAAAATTGCCATTTTTACAGTTTTGCTTACTCAGAAGCTTCAATTTTGACCAATTTCAGGCACAGAAATGACTTTAAACACACCTATTTTAGTTGAAAAAGTAATAATTCACATCCAACAGTAATTTGCAGTCAAAAGATTAAATGTTAAAATTTCATCAGAATTGACCATTTTGGGAACGTTCGACAGCTCCGCGGTCATCGTTTTTTGTCCGAAAATTGATTTTTTGGACTTTACCAAAAATGATTCAAAATGTCAATTGGATCGTGCCTCGTGTTGAATAACCAGTTTTTAAACCCTCACAGTGACCAAAATTGCCATTTTTACAGAGTTTTGCTTACTCAGAAGCTTCAATTTTGACCAATTTCAGGCACAGAAATGACTTTAAACACACTTATTTTAGTTGAAAAGGTAATAATTCACATCCAACAGTAATTTGCAGTCAAAAGATTAAATGTTAAAATTTCATCAGAATTGACCATTTTGGGAACGTTCGACAGCTCCGCGGTCATCGTTTTTCGTCCGAAAATAGATTTTTGGGACTTTCCAAAAATTATTCAAAATGTCAATTGGATCGTGCCTCATGTTGTATAACCACTTTTTAAACCCTCACAGTGACCAAAATTGCCATTTTTACAGAGTTTTGCTTACTCAGAAGCTTCAATTTTGACCAATTTCAGGCAGAGAAATGACTTTAAACACACTTATTTTAATTGAAAAGGTAATAATTCACATCCAACAGTAATTTGCAGTCAAAAGTTTAAATGTTAAAATTTCATCAGAATTGACCATTTTGGGAACGTTCGACAGCTCCGCGGTCATCGTTTTTTGTCCGAAAATTGATTTTTTGGACTTTACCAAAAATGATTCAAAATTGTCAATTGGATCGTGCCTCATGTTGAATAACCACTTTTTTAACCCTCACAGTGACCAAAATTGCCATTTTTACAGAGTTGTGCTTACTCAGAAGCTTCAATTTTGACCAATTTCAGGCACAGAAATGACTTTAAACACACTTATTTTAGTTGAAAAGGTAATAATTCACATCCAACAGTAATTTGCAGTCAAAAGATTAAATGTTAAAATTTCATCAGAATTGACCATTTTGGGAACGTTCGACAGCTCCGCGGTCACCGTTTTTTGTCCGAAAATTGCCTTTTGGGACTTTACCAAAAATGATTCAAAATGTCAATTGGATCGTGCCTCATGTTTAATAACCACTTTTTAAACCATCACAGTGACCAAAATTGCCATTTTTACAGAGTTTTGCTTACTCAGAAGCTTCAATTTTGACCAATTTCAGGCAGAGAAATGACTTTAAACACACTTATTTTAGTTGAAAAAGTAATAATTCACATCCAACAGTAATTTGCAGTCAAAAGATTAAATGTTAAAATTTCATCAGAATTGACCATTTTGGGAACGTTCGACAGCTCCGCGGTCATCGTTTTTCGTCCGAAAATTGATTTTTTGGACTTTACCAAAAATGATTCAAAATGTCAATTGGATCGTGTCTCATGTTGAATAACCACTTTTTAAACCCTCACAGTGACCAAAATTGCCATTTTTACAGAGTTTTGCTTACTCAGAAGCTTCAATTTTGACCAATTTCAGGCACAGAAATGACTTTAAACACACTTATTTTAGTTGAAAAGGTAATAATTCACATCCAACAGTAATTTGCAGTCAAAAGATTAAATGTTACAATTTCATCAGAATTGACCATTTTGGGAACGTTCGACAGCTCCGCGGTCATCGTTTTTCGTCCGAAAATTGATTTTTTGGACTTTACCAAAAATGATTCAAAATGTCAATTGGATCGTGCCTCATGTTGAATAACCACTTTTTAAACCCTCACAGTGACCAAAATTGCCATTTTTACAGAGTTTTGCTTACTGAGAAGCTTCAATTTTGACCGATTTCAGGCAGAGAAATGACTTTAAACACACTTATTTTAGTTGAAAAAGTAATAATTCATATCCAACAGTAATTTGCAGTCAAAAGATTAAATGTTAAAATTTCATCAGAATTGACCATTTTGGGAACGTTCGACAGCTCCGTGGTCATCGTTTTTTGTCCGAAAATTGATTTTTGTGACTTTACCAAAAATGATTCAAAATGTCAATTGGATCGTGCCTCGTGTTGAATAACCAGTTTTTAAACCCTCACAGTGACCAAAATTGCCATTTTTACAGTTTTGCTTACTCAGAAGCTTCAATTTTGACCAATTTCAGGCACAGAAATGACCACAGAAATGACTTTAAACACACTTATTTTAGTTGAAAAAGTAATAATTCACATCCAACAGTAATTTGCAGTCAAAAGATTTAATGTTAAAATTTTATCAGAATTGACCATTTTGGGAACGTTCGACAGCTCCGCGGTCATCGTTTTTTGTCCGAAAATAGATTTTTTGGACTTTACCAAAAATGATTCAAAATATCAATTGGATCGTGCCTCATGTTGAATAACCACTTTTTAAACCCTCACAGTGACCAAAATTGCCATTTTTACAGAGTTTTGCTTACTCAGAAGCTTCAATTTTGACCAATTTCAGGCACCGAAATGACTTTAAACACACTTATTTTAGTTGAAAAGGTAATAATTCACATCCAACAGTAATTTGCAGTCAAAAGATTAAATGTTAAAATTTCATCAGAATTGACCATTTTGGGAACGTTCGACAGCTCCGCGGTCATCGTTTTTCGTGCGAAAATTGATTTTTTGGACTTTACCAAAAATGATTCAAAATGTCAATTGGATCGTGCCTTGTGTTGAATAACCAGTTTTTAAACCCTCACAGTGACCAAAATTGACATTTTTACAGAGTTTTGCTTACTCAAAAGCTTCAATTTTGACCAATTTCAGGCAGAGAAATGACTTTAAACACACTTATTTTAGTTGAAAAGGTAATAATTCACATCCAACAGTAATTTGCAGTCAAAAGATTAATTGTTAAAATGTCATCAGAATTGACCATTTTGGGAACGTTCGACAGCTCCGCGGTCATCGTTTTTTGTCCGAAAATTGATTTTTTGGACTTTACCAAAAATGATTCAAAATGTCAATTGGATCGTGCCTCGTGTTGAATAACCAGTTTTTAAACCCTCACAGTGACCAAAATTGACATTTTTACAGAGTTTTGCTTACTCAAAAGCTTCAATTTTGACCAATTTCAGGCAGAGAAATGACTTTAAACACACTTATTTTAGTTGAAAAGGTAATAATTCACATCCAACAGTAATTTGCAGTCAAAAGATTAATTGTTAAAATGTCATCAGAATTGACCATTTTGGGAACGTTCGACAGCTCCGCGGTCATCGTTTTTTGTCCGAAAATTGATTTTTTGGACTGTACCAAAAATGATTCAAAATGTCAATTGGATCGTGCCTCATGTTGAATAACCACTTTTTAAAACCCTCACAGTGACCAAAATTGCCATTTTTACAGAGTTTTGCTTACTCAGAAGCTTCCATGTTGACCAATTTCAAGCAGAGAAATGACTTTAAACACACTTATTTTAGTTGAAAAAGTAATAATTCACATCCAACAGTAATTTGCAGTCAAAAGATTAAATGTTAAAATTTCATCAGAATTGACCATTTTGGGAACGTTCGACAGCTCCGCGTCATCGTTTTTCGTCCGAAAATTGATTTTTTGGACTTTCCAAAAATTATTCAAAATGTCAATTGGATCGTGCCTCATGTTGTATAACCACTTTTTAAACCCTGACAGTGACCAAAATTGCCATTTTTACAGAGTTTTGCTTACTCAGAAGCTTCAATTTTGACCAATTTCAGGCAGAGAAATGACTTTAAACACACTTATTTTAATTGAAAAGGTAATAATTCACATCCAACAGTAATTTGCAGTCAAAAGTTTAAATGTTAAAATTTCATCAGAATTGACCATTTTGGGAACGTTCGACAGCTCCGCGGTCATCGTTTTTCGTCCGAAAATTGATTTTTGGGACTTTACCAAAAATGATTCAAAATTGTCAATTGGATCGTGCCTCATGTTGAATAACCACTTTTTTAACCCTCACAGTGACCAAAATTGCCATTTTTACAGAGTTGTGCTTACTCAGAAGCTTCAATTTTGACCAATTTCAGGCAGAGAAATGACTTTAAACACACTTATTTTAGTTGAAAAAGTAATAATTCATATCCAACAGTAATTTGCAGTCAAAAGATTAAATGTTAAAATTTCATCAGAATTGACCATTTTGGGAACGTTCGACAGCTCCGCGGTCACCGTTTTTTGTCCGAAAATTGCCTTTTGGGACTTTACCAAAAATGATTCAAAATGTCAATTGGATCGTGCCTCATGTTTAATAACCACTTTTTAAACCATCACAGTGACCAAAATTGCCATTTTTACAGAGTTTTGCTTACTCAGAAGCTTCAATTTTGACCAATTTCAGGCAGAGAAATGACTTTAAACACACTTATTTTAGTTGAAAAGGTAATAATTCACATCCAACAGTAATTTGCAGTCAAAAGATTAATTGTTAAAATGTCATCAGAATTGACCATTTTGGGAACGTTCGACAGCTCCGCGGTCATCGTTTTTTGTCCGAAAATTGATTTTTTGGACTTTACCAAAAATGATTCAAAATGTCAATTGGATCGTGCCTCGTGTTGAATAACCAGTTTTTAAACCCTCACAGTGACCAAAATTGCCATTTTTACAGAGTTTTGCTTACTCAAAAGCTTCAATTTTGACCAATTTCAGGCAGAGAAATGACTTTAAACACACTTATTTTAGTTGAAAAGGTAATAATTCACATCCAACAGTAATTTGCAGTCAAAAGATTAATTGTTAAAATGTCATCAGAATTGACCATTTTGGGAACGTTCGACAGCTCCGCGGTCATCGTTTTTTGTCCGAAAATTGATTTTTTGGACTGTACCAAAAATGATTCAAAATGTCAATTGGATCGTGCCTCATGTTGAATAACCACTTTTTAAAACCCTCACAGTGAACAAAATTGCCATTTTTACAGAGTTTTGCTTACTCAGAAGCTTCCATGTTGACCAATTTCAAGCAGAGAAATGACTTTAAACACACTTATTTTAGTTGAAAAAGTAATAATTCACATCCAACAGTAATTTGCAGTCAAAAGATTAAATGTTAAAATTTCATCAGAATTGACCATTTTGGGAACGTTCGACAGCTCCGTGGTCATCGTTTTTCGTGCGAAAATTGATTTTTTGGACTTTACCAAAAATGATTCAAAATGTCAATTGGATCGTGCCTTGTGTTGAATAACCAGTTTTTAAACCCTCACAGTGACCAAAATTGACATTTTTACAGAGTTTTGCTTACTCAAAAGCTTCAATTTTGACCAATTTCAGGCAGAGAAATGACTTTAAACACACTTATTTTAGTTGAAAAGGTAATAATTCACATCCAACAGTAATTTGCAGTCAAAAGATTAATTGTTAAAATGTCATCAGAATTGACCATTTTGGGAACGTTCGACAGCTCCGCGGTCATCGTTTTTTGTCCGAAAATTGATTTTTTGGACTTTACCAAAAATGATTCAAAATGTCAATTGGATCGTGCCTCGTGTTGAATAACCAGTTTTTAAACCCTCACAGTGACCAAAATTGACATTTTTACAGAGTTTTGCTTACTCAAAAGCTTCAATTTTGACCAATTTCAGGCAGAGAAATGACTTTAAACACACTTATTTTAGTTGAAAAGGTAATAATTCACATCCAACAGTAATTTGCAGTCAAAAGATTAATTGTTAAAATGTCATCAGAATTGACCATTTTGGGAACGTTCGACAGCTCCGCGGTCATCGTTTTTTGTCCGAAAATGGATTTTTTGGACTGTACCAAAAATGATTCAAAATGTCAATTGGATCGTGCCTCATGTTGAATAACCACTTTTTAAAACCCTCACAGTGACCAAAATTGCCATTTTTACAGAGTTTTGCTTACTCAGAAGCTTCCATGTTGACCAATTTCAAGCAGAGAAATGACTTTAAACACACTTATTTTAGTTGAAAAAGTAATAATTCACATCCAACAGTAATTTGCAGTCAAAAGATTAAATGTTAAAATTTCATCAGAATTGACCATTTTGGGAACGTTCGACAGCTCCGCGTCATCGTTTTTCGTCCGAAAATTGATTTTTTGGACTTTCCAAAAATTATTCAAAATGTCAATTGGATCGTGCCTCATGTTGTATAACCACTTTTTAAACCCTGACAGTGACCAAAATTGCCATTTTTACAGAGTTTTGCTTACTCAGAAGCTTCAATTTTGACCAATTTCAGGCAGAGAAATGACTTTAAACACACTTATTTTAATTGAAAAGGTAATAATTCACATCCAACAGTAATTTGCAGTCAAAAGTTTAAATGTTAAAATTTCATCAGAATTGACCATTTTGGGAACGTTCGACAGCTCCGCGGTCATCGTTTTTCGTCCGAAAATTGATTTTTGGGACTTTACCAAAAATGATTCAAAATTGTCAATTGGATCGTGCCTCATGTTGAATAACCACTTTTTTAACCCTCACAGTGACCAAAATTGCCATTTTTACAGAGTTGTGCTTACTCAGAAGCTTCAATTTTGACCAATTTCAGGCAGAGAAATGACTTTAAACACACTTATTTTAGTTGAAAAAGTAATAATTCATATCCAACAGTAATTTGCAGTCAAAAGATTAAATGTTAAAATTTCATCAGAATTGACCATTTTGGGAACGTTCGACAGCTCCGCGGTCACCGTTTTTTGTCCGAAAATTGCCTTTTGGGACTTTACCAAAAATGATTCAAAATGTCAATTGGATCGTGCCTCATGTTTAATAACCACTTTTTAAACCATCACAGTGACCAAAATTGCCATTTTTACAGAGTTTTGCTTACTCAGAAGCTTCAATTTTGACCAATTTCAGGCAGAGAAATGACTTTAAACACACTTATTTTAGTTGAAAAGGTAATAATTCACATCCAACAGTAATTTGCAGTCAAAAGATTAATTGTTAAAATGTCATCAGAATTGACCATTTTGGGAACGTTCGACAGCTCCGCGGTCATCGTTTTTTGTCCGAAAATTGATTTTTTGGACTTTACCAAAAATGATTCAAAATGTCAATTGGATCGTGCCTCGTGTTGAATAACCAGTTTTTAAACCCTCACAGTGACCAAAATTGACATTTTTACAGAGTTTTGCTTACTCAAAAGCTTCAATTTTGACCAATTTCAGGCAGAGAAATGACTTTAAACACACTTATTTTAGTTGAAAAGGTAATAATTCACATCCAACAGTAATTTGCAGTCAAAAGATTAATTGTTAAAATGTCATCAGAATTGACCATTTTGGGAACGTTCGACAGCTCCGCGGTCATCGTTTTTTGTCCGAAAATTGATTTTTTGGACTGTACCAAAAATGATTCAAAATGTCAATTGGATCGTGCCTCATGTTGAATAACCACTTTTTAAAACCCTCACAGTGAACAAAATTGCCATTTTTACAGAGTTTTGCTTACTCAGAAGCTTCCATGTTGACCAATTTCAAGCAGAGAAATGACTTTAAACACACTTATTTTAGTTGAAAAAGTAATAATTCACATCCAACAGTAATTTGCAGTCAAAAGATTAAATGTTAAAATTTCATCAGAATTGACCATTTTGGGAACGTTCGACAGCTCCGCGTCATCGTTTTTCGTCCGAAAATTGATTTTTTGGACTTTCCAAAAATTATTCAAAATGTCAATTGGATCGTGCCTCATGTTGTATAACCACTTTTTAAACCCTCACAGTGACCAAAATTGCCATTTTTACAGAGTTTTGCTTACTCAGAAGCTTCAATTTTGACCAATTTCAGGCAGAGAAATGACTTTAAACACACTTATTTTAATTGAAAAGGTAATAATTCACATCCAACAGTAATTTGCAGTCAAAAGTTTAAATGTTAAAATTTCATCAGAATTGACCATTTTGGGAACGTTCGACAGCTCCGCGGTCATCGTTTTTCGTCCGAAAATTGATTTTTGGGACTTTACCAAAAATGATTCAAAATTGTCAATTGGATCGTGCCTCATGTTGAATAACCACTTTTTTAACCCTCACAGTGACCAAAATTGCCATTTTTACAGAGTTGTGCTTACTCAGAAGCTTCAATTTTGACCAATTTCAGGCAGAGAAATGACTTTAAACACACTTATTTTAGTTGAAAAAGTAATAATTCATATCCAACAGTAATTTGCAGTCAAAAGATTAAATGTTAAAATTTCATCAGAATTGACCATTTTGGGAACGTTCGACAGCTCCGCGGTCACCGTTTTTTGTCCGAAAATTGCCTTTTGGGACTTTACCAAAAATGATTCAAAATGTCAATTGGATCGTGCCTCATGTTTAATAACCACTTTTTAAACCATCACAGTGACCAAAATTGCCATTTTTACAGAGTTTTGCTTACTCAGAAGCTTCAATTTTGACCAATTTCAGGCAGAGAAATGACTTTAAACACACTTATTTTAGTTGAAAAAGTAATAATTCACATCCAACAGTAATTTGCAGTCAAAAGATTAAATGTTAAAATTTCATCAGAATTTACCATTTTGGGAACGTTCGACAGCTCCGCGGTCATCGTTTTTCGTCCGAAAATTGATTTTTTGGACTTTACCAAAAATGATTCAAAATGTCAATTGGATCGTGCCTCATGTTGAATAACCACTTTTTAAACCCTCACAGTGACCAAAATTGCCATTTTTACAGTTTTGCTTACTCAGAAGCTTCAATTTTGACCAATTTCAGGCACAGAAATGACTTTAAACACACCTATTTTAGTTGAAAAAGTAATAATTCACATCCAACAGTAATTTGCAGTCAAAAGATTAAATGTTAAAATTTCATCAGAATTGACCATTTTGGGAACGTTCGACAGCTCCGCGGTCATCGTTTTTTGTCCGAAAATTGATTTTTTGGACTTTACCAAAAATGATTCAAAATGTCAATTGGATCGTGCCTCGTGTTGAATAACCAGTTTTTAAACCCTCACAGTGACCAAAATTGCCATTTTTACAGAGTTTTGCTTACTCAGAAGCTTCAATTTTGACCAATTTCAGGCACAGAAATGACTTTAAACACACTTATTTTAGTTGAAAAGGTAATAATTCACATCCAACAGTAATTTGCAGTCAAAAGATTAAATGTTAAAATTTAATCAGAATTGACCATTTTGGGAACGTTCGACAGCTCCGCGGTCATCGTTTTTCGTCCGAAAATTGATTTTTGGGACTTTACCAAAAATGATTCAAAATGTCAATTGGATCGTGCCTCATGTTGAATAACCACTTTTTAAACCCTCACAGTGACCAAAATTGCCATTTTTACAGTTTTGCTTACTCAGAAGCTTCAATTTTGACCAATTTCAGGCACAGAAATGACTTTAAACACACCTATTTTAGTTGAAAAAGTAATAATTCAAATCCAACAGTAATTTGCAGTCAAAAGATTAAATGTTAAAATTTCATCAGAATTGACCATTTTGGGAACGTTCGACAGCTCCGCGGTCATCGTTTTTTGTCCGAAAATTGATTTTTTGGACTTTACCAAAAATGATTCAAAATGTCAATTGGATCGTCCCTCGTGTTGAATAACCAGTTTTTAAACCCTCACAGTGACCAAAATTGCCATTTTTACAGAGTTTTGCTTACTCAGAAGCTTCAATTTTGACCAATTTCAGGCACAGAAATGACTTTAAACACACTTATTTTAGTTGAAAAGGTAATAATTCACATCCAACAGTAATTTGCAGTCAAAAGATTAAATGTTAAAATTTAATCAGAATTGACCATTTTGGGAACGTTCGACAGCTCCGCGGTCATCGTTTTTCGTCCGAAAATTGATTTTTTGGACTTTACCAAAAATGATTCAAAATGTCAATTGGATCGTGCCTCATGTTGAATAACCACTTTTTAAACCCTCACAGTGACCAAAATTGCCATTTTTACAGAGTTTTGCTTACTGAGAAGCTTCAATTTTGACCGATTTCAGGCAGAGAAATGACTTTAAACACACTTATTTTAGTTGAAAAGGTAATAATTCACATCCAACAGTAATTTGCAGTCAAAAGATTAATTGTTAAAATGTCATCAGAATTGACCATTTTGGGAACGTTCGACAGCTCCGTGGTCATCGTTTTTTGTCCGAAAATTGATTTTTTGGACTTTACCAAAAATGATTCAAAATGTCAATTGGATCATGCCTCGTGTTGAATAACCAGTTTTTAAACCCTCACAGTGACCACAATTGACATTTTTACAGAGTTTTGCTTACTCAAAAGCTTCAATTTTGACCAATTTCAGGCAGAGAAATGACTTTAAACACACTTATTTTAGTTGAAAAGGTAATAATTCACATCCAACAGTAATTTGCAGTCAAAAGATTAATTGTTAAAATGTCATCAGAATTGACCATTTTGGGAACGTTCGACAGCTCCGCGGTCATCGTTTTTTGTCCGAAAATTGATTTTTTGGACTTTACCAAAAATGATTCAAAATGTCAATTGGATCGTGCCTCATGTTGAATAACCACTTTTTAAACCCTCACAGTGACCAAAATTGCCATTTTTACAGAGTTTTGCTTACTCAGAAGCTTCCATGTTGACCAATTTCAAGCAGAGAAATGACTTTAAACACACTTATTTTAGTTGAAAAAGTAATAATTCACATCCAACAGTAATTTGCAGTCAAAAGATTAAATGTTAAAATTTCATCAGAATTGACCATTTTGGGAACGTTCGACAGCTCCGCGGTCATCGTTTTTCGTCCGAAAATTGATTTTTTGGATTTACCAAAAATTATTCAAAATGTCAATTGGATCGTGCCTCATGTTGTATAACCACTTTTTAAACCCTCACAGTGACCAAAATTGCCATTTTTACAGAGTTTTGCTTACTCAGAAGCTTCAATTTTGACCAATTTCAGGCAGAGAAATGACTTTAAACACACTTATTTTAATTGAAAAGGTAATAATTCACATCCAACAGTAATTTGCAGTCAAAAGTTTAAATGTTAAAATTTCATCAGAATTGACCATTTTGGGAACGTTCGACAGCTCCGCGGTCATCGTTTTTCGTCCGAAAATTGATTTTTGGGACTTTACCAAAAATGATTCAAAATTGTCAATTGGATCGTGCCTCATGTTGAATAACCACTTTTTTAACCCTCACAGTGACCAAAATTGCCATTTTTACAGAGTTGTGCTTACTCAGAAGCTTCAATTTTGACCAATTTCAGGCAGAGAAATGACTTTAAACACACTTATTTTAGTTGAAAAAGTAATAATTCATATCCAACAGTAATTTGCAGTCAAAAGATTAAATGTTGAAATTTCATCAGAATTGACCATTTTGGGAACGTTCGACAGCTCCGCGGTCACCGTTTTTTGTCCGAAAATTGCCTTTTGGGACTTTACCAAAAATGATTCAAAATGTCAATTGGATCGTGCCTCATGTTTAATAACCACTTTTTAAACCATCACAGTGACCAAAATTGCCATTTTTACAGAGTTTTGCTTACTCAGAAGCTTCAATTTTGACCAATTTCAGGCAGAGAAATGACTTTAAACACACTTATTTTAGTTGAAAAAGTAATAATTCACATCCAACAGTAATTTGCAGTCAAAAGATTAAATGTTAAAATTTCATCAGAATTGACCATTTTGGGAACGTTCGACAGCTCCGCGGTCATCGTTTTTCGTCCGAAAATTGATTTTTTGGACTTTACCAAAAATGATTCAAAATGTCAATTGGATCGTGCCTCATGTTGAATAACCACTTTTTAAACCCTCACAGTGACCAAAATTGCCATTTTTACAGTTTTGCTTACTCAGAAGCTTCAATTTTGACCAATGTCAGGCACAGAAATGACTTTAAACACACCTATTTTAGTTGAAAAAGTAATAATTCACATCCAACAGTAATTTGCAGTCAAAAGATTAAATGTTAAAATTTCATCAGAATTGACCATTTTGGGAACGTTCGACAGCTCCGCGGTCATCGTTTTTTGTCCGAAAATTGATTTTTTGGACTTTACCAAAAATGATTCAAAATGTCAATTGGATCGTGCCTCGTGTTGAATAACCAGTTTTTAAACCCTCACAGTGACCAAAATTGCCATTTTTACAGAGTTTTGCTTACTCAGAAGCTTCAATTTTGACCAATTACAGGCACAGAAATGACTTTAAACACACTTATTTTAGTTGAAAAGGTAATAATTCACATCCAACAGTAATTTGCAGTCAAAAGATTAAATGTTAAAATTTAATCAGAATTGACCATTTTGGGAACGTTCGACAGCTCCGCGGTCATCGTTTTTCGTCCGAAAATTGATTTTTGGGACTTTACCAAAAATGATTCAAAATGTCAATTGGATCGTGCCTCATGTTGAATAACCACTTTTTAAACCCTCACAGTGACCAAAAATGCCATTTTTACAGTTTTGCTTACTCAGAAGCTTCAATTTTGACCAATTTCAGGCACAGAAATGACTTTAAACACACCTATTTTAGTTGAAAAAGTAATAATTCAAATACAACAGTAATTTACAGTCAAAAGATTAAATGTTAAAATTTCATCAGAATTGACCATTTTGGGAACGTTCGACAGCTCCGCGGTCATCGTTTTTTGTCCGAAAATTGATTTTTTGGACTTTACCAAAAATGATTCAAAATGTCAATTGGATCGTCCCTCGTGTTGAATAACCAGTTTTTAAACCCTCACAGTGACCAAAATTGCCATTTTTACAGAGTTTTGCTTACTCAGAAGCTTCAATTTTGACCAATTTCAGGCACAGAAATGACTTTAAACACACTTATTTTAGTTGAAAAGGTAATAATTCACATCCAACAGTAATTTGCAGTCAAAAGATTAAATGTTAAAATTTAATCAGAATTGACCATTTTGGGAACGTTCGACAGCTCCGCGGTCATCGTTTTTCGTCCGAAAATTGATTTTTTGGACTTTACCAAAAATGATTCAAAATGTCAATTGGATCGTGCCTCATGTTGAATAACCACTTTTTAAACCCTCACAGTGACCAAAATTGCCATTTTTGCAGAGTTTTGCTTACTGAGAAGCTTCAATTTTGACCGATTTCAGGCAGAGAAATGACTTTAAACACACTTATTTTAGTTGAAAAAGTAATAATTCATATCCAACAGTAATTTGCAGTCAAAAGATTAAATGTTAAAATTTCATCAGAATTGACCATTTTGGGAACGTTCGACAGCTCCGTGGTCATCGTTTTTTGTCCGAAAATTGATTTTTGGGACTTTACCAAAAATGATTCAAAATGTCAATTGGATCGTGCCTCGTGTTGAATAACCAGTTTTTAAACCCTCACAGTGACCAAAATTGCCATTTTTACAGTTTTGTTTACTCAGAAGCTTCAATTTTGACCAATTTCAGGCACAGAAATGACTTTAAACACACTTATTTTAGTTGAAAAAGTAATAATTCACATCCAACAGTAATTTGCAGTCAAAAGATTAAATGTTAAAATTTTATCAGAATTGACCATTTTGGGAACGTTCGACAGCTCCGCGGTCATCGTTTTTTGTCCGAAAATAGATTTTTTGGACTTTACCAAAAATGATTCAAAATATCAATTGGATCGTGCCTCATGTTGAATAACCACTTTTTAAACCCTCACAGTGACCAAAATTGCCATTTTTACAGAGTTTTGCTTACTCAGAAGCTTCAATTTTGACCAATTTCAGGCACAGAAATGACTTTAAACACACTTATTTTAGTTGAAAAGGTAATAATTCACATCCAACAGTAATTTGCAGTCAAAAGATTAAATGTTAAAATTTAATCAGAATTGACCATTTTGGGAACGTTCGACAGCTCCGCGGTCATCGTTTTTCGTCCGAAAATTGATTTTTTGGACTTTACCAAAAATGATTCAAAATGTCAATTGGATCGTGCCTCATGTTGAATAACCACTTTTTAAACCCTCACAGTGACCAAAATTGCCATTTTTACAGAGTTTTGCTTACTCAGAAGCTTCAATTTTGACCAATTTCAGGCAGAGAAATGACTTTAAACACACTTATTTTAGTTGAAAAAGTAATAATTCACATCCAACAGTAATTTGCAGTCAAAAGATTAAATGTTAAAATTTCATCAGAATTGACCATTTTGGGAACGTTCGACAGCTCCGCGGTCATCGTTTTTCGTGCGAAAATAGATTTTTTGGACATTACCAAAAATGATTCAAAATGTCAATTGGATCGTGCCTCGTGTTGAATAACCAGTTTTTAAACCCTCACAGTGACCAAAATTGACATTTTTACAGAGTTTTGCTTACTAAAAAGCATCAATTTTGACCAATTTCAGGCAGAGAAATGACTTTAAACACACTTATTTTAGTTGAAAAGGTAATAATTCACATCCAACAGTAATTTGCAGTCAAAAGATTAATTGTTAAAATGTCATCAGAATTGACCATTTTGGGAACGTTCGACAGCTCCGCGGTCATCGTTTTTTGTCCGAAAATTGATTTTTTGGACTTTACCAAAAATGATTCAAAATGTCAATTGGATCGTGCTCGTGTTGAATAACCATTTTTTAAACCCTCACAGTGACCAAAATTGACATTTTTACAGAGTTTTGCTTACTCAAAAGCTTCAATTTTGACCAATTTCAGGCAGAGAAATGACTTTAAACACACTTATTTTAGTTGAAAAGGTAATAATTCACATCCAACAGTAATTTGCAGTCAAAAGATTAATTGTTAAAATGTCATCAGAATTGACCATTTTGGGAACGTTCGACAGCTCCGCGGTCATCGTTTTTTGTCCGAAAATTGATTTTTTGGACTTTACCAAAAATGATTCAAAATGTCAATTGGATCGTGCCTCATGTTGAATAACCACTTTTTAAACCCTCACAGTGACCAAAATTGCCATTTTTACACAGTTTTGCTTACTCAGAAGCTTCCATGTTGACCAATTTCAAGCAGAGAAATGACTTTAAACACACTTATTTTAGTTGAAAAAGTAATAATTCACATCCAACAGTAATTTGCAGTCAAAAGATTAAATGTTAAAATTTCATCAGAATTGACCATTTTGGGAACGTTCGACAGCTCCGCGGTCATCGTTTTTCGTCCGAAAATTGATTTTTTGGACTTTCCAAAAATTATTCAAAATGTCAATTGGATCGTGCCTCATGTTGAATAACCACTTTTTAAACCCTCACAGTGACCAAAATTGCCATTTTTACAGAGTTTTGCTTACTCAGAAGCTTCAATTTTGACCAATTTCAGGCAGAGAAATGACTTTAAACACACTTATTTTAATTGAAAAGGTAATAATTCACATCCAACAGTAATTTGCAGTCAAAAGTTTAAATGTTAAAATTTCATCAGAATTGACCATTTTGGGAACGTTCGACAGCTCCGCGGTCATCGTTTTTCGTCCGAAAATTGATTTTTGGGACTTTACCAAAAATGATTCAAAATTGTCAATTGGATCGTGCCTCATGTTGAATAACCACTTTTTAAACCCTCACAGTGACCAAAATTGCCATTTTTACAGAGTTGTGCTTACTCAGAAGCTTCAATTTTGACCAATTTCAGGCAGAGAAATGACTTTAAACACACTTATTTTAGTTGAAAAAGTAATAATTCATATCCAACAGTAATTTGCAGTCAAAAGATTAAATGTTAAAATTTCATCAGAATCGACCATTTTGGGAACGTTCCACAGCTCCGCGGTCACCGTTTTTTGTCCGAAAATTGATTTTTGGGACTTTACCAAAAATGATTCAAAATGTCAATTGGATCGTGCCTCATGTTGAATAACCACTTTTTAAACCCTCACAGTGACCAAAATTGCCATTTTTACAGTTTTGCTTACTCAGAAGCTTCAATTTTGACCAATTTCAGGCACAGAAATGACTTTAAACACACCTATTTTAGTTGAAAAAGTAATAATTCACATCCAACAGTAATTTGCAGTCAAAAGATTAAATGTTAAAATTTCATCAGAATTGACCATTTTGGGAACGTTCGACAGCTCAGCGGTCATCGTTTTTTGTCCGAAAATTGATTTTTGGGACTTTACCAAAAATGATTCAAAATGTCAATTGGATCGTGCCTCATGTTGAATAACCACTTTTTAAACCCTCACAGTGACCAAAATTGCCATTTTTACAGAGTTTTGCTTACTGAGAAGCTTCAATTTTGACCGATTTCAGGCAGAGAAATGACTTTAAACACACTTATTTTAGTTGAAAAAGTAATAATTCATATCCAACAGTAATTTGCAGTCAAAAGATTAAATGTTAAAATGTCATCAGAATTGACCATTTTGGGAACGTTCGACAGCTCCGTGGTCATCGTTTTTTGTCCAAAAATTGATTTTTGGGACTTTACCAAAAATGATTCAAAATGTCAATTGGATCGTGCCTCGTGTTGAATAACCAGTTTTTAAACCCTCACAGTGACCAAAATTGCCATTTTTACAGTTTTGTTTACTCAGAAGCTTCAATTTTGACCAATTTCAGGCACAGAAATGACTTTAAACACACTTTTTTTAGTTGAAAAAGTAATAATTCACATCCAACAGTAATTTGCAGTCAAAAGATTAAATGTTAAAATTTTATCAGAATTGACCATTTTGGGAACGTTCGACAGCTCCGCGGTCATCGTTTTTTGTCCGAAAATAGATTTTTTGGACTTTACCAAAAATGATTCAAAATATCAATTGGATCGTGCCTCATGTTGAATAACCACTTTTTAAACCCTCACAGTGACCAAAATTGCCATTTTTACAGAGTTTTGCTTACTCAGAAGCTTCAATTTTGACCAATTTCAGGCACAGAAATGACTTTAAACACACTTATTTTAGTTGAAAAGGTAATAATTCACATCCAACAGTAATTTGCAGTCAAAAGATTAAATGTTAAAATTTAATCAGAATTGACCATTTTGGGAACGTTCGACAGCTCCGCGGTCATCGTTTTTCGTCCGAAAATTGATTTTTTGGACTTTACCAAAAATGATTCAAAATGTCAATTGGATCGTGCCTCATGTTGAATAACCACTTTTTAAACCCTCACAGTGACCAAAATTGACATTTTTACAGAGTTTTGCTTACTCAAAAGCTTCAATTTTGACCAATTTCAGGCAGAGAAATGACTTTAAACACACTTATTTTAGTTGAAAAGGTAATAATTCACATCCAACAGTAATTTGCAGTCAAAAGATTAATTGTTAAAATGTCATCAGAATTGACCATTTTGGGAACGTTCGACAGCTCCGCGGTCATCGTTTTTTGTCCGAAAATTGATTTTTTGGACTTTACCAAAAATGATTCAAAATGTCAATTGGATCGTGCTCGTGTTGAATAACCATTTTTTAAACCCTCACAGTGACCAAAATTGACATTTTTACAGAGTTTTGCTTACTCAAAAGCTTCAATTTTGACCAATTTCAGGCAGAGAAATGACTTTAAACACACTTATTTTAGTTGAAAAGGTAATAATTCACATCCAACAGTAATTTGCAGTCAAAAGATTAATTGTTAAAATGTCATCAGAATTGACCATTTTGGGAACGTTCGACAGCTCCGCTGAGGTCATCGTTTTTTGTCCGAAAATTGATTTTTTGGACTTTACCAAAAATGATTCAAAATGTCAATTGGATCGTGCCTCATGTTGAATAACCACTTTTTAAACCCTCACAGTGACCAAAATTGCCATTTTTACACAGTTTTGCTTACTCAGAAGCTTCCATGTTGACCAATTTCAAGCAGAGAAATGACTTTAAACACACTTATTTTAGTTGAAAAAGTAATAATTCACATCCAACAGTAATTTGCAGTCAAAAGATTAAATGTTAAAATTTCATCAGAATTGACCATTTTGGGAACGTTCGACAGCTCCGCGGTCATCGTTTTTCGTCCGAAAATTGATTTTTTGGACTTTCCAAAAATTATTCAAAATGTCAATTGGATCGTGCCTCATGTTGAATAACCACTTTTTAAACCCTCACAGTGACCAAAATTGCCATTTTTACAGAGTTGTGCTTACTCAGAAGCTTCAATTTTGACCAATTTCAGGCAGAGAAATGACTTTAAACACACTTATTTTAGTTGAAAAAGTAATAATTCATATCCAACAGTAATTTGCAGTCAAAAGATTAAATGTTAAAATTTCATCAGAATCGACCATTTTGGGAACGTTCCACAGCTCCGCGGTCACCGTTTTTTGTCCGAAAATTGATTTTTGGGACTTTACCAAAAATGATTCAAAATGTCAATTGGATCGTGCCTCATGTTTAATAACCACTTTTTAAACCCTCACAGTGACCAAAATTGCCATTTTTACAGAGTTTTGCTTACTCAGAAGCTTCAATTTTGACCAATTTCAGGCAGAGAAATGACTTTAAACACACTTATTTTAGTTGAAAAAGTAATAATTCACATCCAACAGTAATTTGCAGTCAAAAGATTAAATGTTAAAATTTCATCAGAATTGACCATTTTGGGAACGTTCGACAGCTCCGCGGTCATCGTTTTTCGTCCGAAAATAGATTTTTTGGACTTTACCAAAAATGATTCAAAATATCAATTGGATCGTGCCTCATGTTGAATAACCACTTTTGAAACCCTCACAGTGACCAAAATTGCCATTTTTACAGAGTTTTGCTTACTCAGAAGCTTCAATTTTGACCAATTTCAGGCAGAGAAATGACTTTAAACACACTTATTTTAGTTGAAAAAGTAATAATTCACATCCAACAGTAATTTGCAGTCAAAAGATTAAATGTTAAAATTTCATCAGAATTGACCATTTTGGGAACGTTTGACAGCTAGCGGTCATCGTTTTTCGTCCGAAAATTGATTTTTTGGACTTTACCAAAAATGATTCAAAATGTCAATTGGATCGTGCCTCATGTTGAATAACCACTTTTTAAACCCTCACAGTGACCAAAATTGCCATTTTTACAGTTTTGCTTACTCAGAAGCTTCAATTTTGACCAATTTCAGGCACAGAAATGACTTTAAACACACCTATTTTAGTTGAAAAAGTAATAATTCACATCCAACAGTAATTTGCAGTCAAAAGATTAAATGTTAAAATTTCATCAGAATTGACCATTTTGGGAACGTTCGACAGCTCAGCGGTCATCGTTTTTTGTCCGAAAATTGATTTTTGGGACTTTACCAAAAATGATTCAAAATGTCAATTGGATCGTGCCTCGTGTTGAATAACCAGTTTTTAAACCCTCACAGTGACCAAAATTGCCTTTTTTACAGTTTTGCTTACTCAGAAGCTTCAATTTTGACCAATTTCAGGCACAGAAATGACTTTAAACACACTTATTTTAGTTGAAAAAGTAATAATTCACATCCAACAGTAATTTGCAGTCAAAAGATTAAATGTTAAAATTTTATCAGAATTGACCATTTTGGGAACGTTCGACAGCTCCGCGGTCATCGTTTTTTGTCCGAAAATAGATTTTTTGGACTTTACCAAAAATGATTCAAAATATCAATTGGATCGTGCCTCATGTTGAATAACCACTTTTTAAACCCTCACAGTGACCAAAATTGCCATTTTTACAGAGTTTTGCTTACTCAGAAGCTTCAATTTTGACCAATTTCAGGCACAGAAATGACTTTAAACACACTTATTTTAGTTGAAAAGGTAATAATTCACATCCAACAGTAATTTGCAGTCAAAAGATTAAATGTTAAAATTTAATCAGAATTGACCATTTTGGGAACGTTCGACAGCTCCGCGGTCATCGTTTTTCGTCCGAAAATTGATTTTTTGGACTTTACCAAAAATGATTCAAAATGTCAATTGGATCGTGCCTCATGTTGAATAACCAATTTTTAAACCCTCACAGTGACCAAAATTGCCATTTTTACAGAGTTTTGCTTACTCAGAAGCTTCAATTTTGACCAATTTCAGGCAGAGAAATGACTTTAAACACACTTATTTTAGTTGAAAAAGTAATAATTCACATCCAACAGTAATTTGCAGTCAAAAGATTAAATGTTAAAATTTCATCAGAATTGACCATTTTGGGAACGTTCTATAGCTCCGCGGTCATCGTTTTTCGTGCGAAAATTGATTTTTTTGGACTTTACCAAAAATGATTCAAAATGTCAATTGGATCGTGCCTCGTGTTGAATAACCATTTTTTAAACCCTCACAGTGACCAAAATTGACATTTTTACAGAGTTTTGCTTACTCAAAAGCTTCAATTTTGACCAATTTCAGGCAGAGAAATGACTTTAAACACACTTATTTTAGTTGAAAAGGTAATAATTCACATCCAACAGTAATTTGCAGTCAAAAGATTAATTGTTAAAATGTCATCAGAATTGACCATTTTGGGAACGTTCGACAGCTCCGCGGTCATCGTTTTTCGTCCGAAAATTGATTTTTGGGACTTTACCAAAAATTATTCAAAATGTCAATTGGATCGTGCCTCATGTTGAATAACCACTTTTTAAACCCTCACAGTGACCAAAATTGCAATTTTTACAGAGTTTTGCTTACTGAGAAGCTTCAATTTTGACCAATTTCAGGCAGAGAAATGACTTTAAACACACTTATTTTAGTTGAAAAAGTAATAATTCATATCCAACAGTAATTTGCAGTCAAAAGATTAAATGTTAAAATTTCATCAGAATTGACCATTTTGGGAACGTTCGACAGCTCCGCGGTCATCGTTTTTTGTCCGAAAATTGATTTTTTGGACTTTACCAAAAATGATTCAAAATGTCAATTGGATCGTGCCTCGTGTTGAATAACCAGTTTTTAAACCCTCACAGTGACCAAAATTGCCATTTTTACAGTTTTGCTTACTCAGAAGCTTCAATTTTGACCAATTTCAGGCAGAGAAATGACTTTAAACACACTTATTTTAGTTGAAAAAGTAATAATTCACATCCAACAATAATTTGCAGTCAAAAGATTAAATGTTAAAATTTCATCAGAATTGACCATTTTGGGAACGTTCGACAGCTCCGCGGTCATCGTTTTTCGTGCGAAAATTGATTTTTTGGACTTTACCAAAAATGATTCAAAATGTCAATTGGATCGTGCCTCGTGTTGAATAACCAGTTTTTAAACCCTCACAGTGACCAAAATTGACATTTTTACAGAGTTTTGCTTACTCAAAAGCTTCAATTTTGACCAATTTCAGGCAGAGAAATGACTTTAAACACATTTATTTTAGTTGAAAAGGTAATAATTCACATCCAACAGTAATTTGCAGTCAAATGATTAATTGTTAAAATGTCATCAGAATTGACCATTTTGGGAACGTTTGACAGCTCCGCGGTCATCGTTTTTTGTCCGAAAATTGATTTTTTGGACTTTACCAAAAATGATTCAAAATGTCAATTGGATCGTGCCTCGTGTTGAATAACCAGTTTTTAAACCCTCACAGTGACCAAAATTGACATTTTTACAGAGTTTTGCTTACTCAAAAGCTTCAATTGTGACCAATTTCAGGCAGAGAAATGACTTTAAACACACTTATTTTAGTTGAAAAGGTAATAATTCAAGTCCAACAGTAATTTGCAGTCAAAAGATTAATTGTTAAAATGTCATCAGAATTGACCATTTTGGGAACGTTCGACAGCTCCGCGGTCATCGTTTTTTGTCCGAAAATTGATTTTTTGGACTTTACCAAAAATGATTCAAAATGTCAATTGGATCGTGCCTCATGTTGAATAACCACTTTTTAAACCCTCACAGTGACCAAAATTGCCATTTTTACAGAGTTTTGCTTACTCAGAAGCTTCCATGTTGACCAATTTCAAGCAGAGAAATGACTTTAAACACACTTATTTTAGTTGAAAAAGTAATAATTCACATCCAACAGTAATTTGCAGTCAAAAGATTAAATGTTAAAATTTCATCAGAATTGACCATTTTGGGAACGTTCGACAGCTCCGCGGTCATCGTTTTTTGTCCGAAAATTGATTTTTTGGACTTTATCAAAAATGATTCAAAATGTCAATTGGATCGTGCCTCGTGTTGAATAACCAGTTTTTAAACCCTCACAGTGACCAAAATTGCCATTTTTACAGTTTTGCTTACTCAGAAGCTTCAATTTTGACCAATTTCAGGCACAGAAATGACTTTAAACACACTTATTTTAGTTGAAAAAGTAATAATTCACATCCAACAGTAATTTGCAGTCAAAAGATTAAATGGTAAAATTTCATCAGAATTGACCATTTTGGGAACGTTCGACAGCTCCGCGGTCATCGTTTTTCGTCCGAAAATTGATTTTTTGGACTTTACCAAAAATGATTCAAAATGTCAATTATATCGTGCCTCATGTTGAATAACCACTTTTTAAACCCTCACAGTGACCAAAATTGCCATTTTTACAGAGTTTTGCTTACTCAGAAGCTTCAATTTTGACCAATTTCAGACACAGAAATGACTTTAAACACACTTATTTTAGTTGAAAAGGTAATAATTCACATCCAACAGTAATTTGCAGTCAAAAGATTAAATGTTAAAATTTAATCAGAATTGACCATTTTGGGAACGTTTGACAGCTCCGCGGTCATCGTTTTTCGTCCGAAAATTGATTTTTTGGACTTTACCAAAAATGATTCAAAATGTCAATTGGATCGTGCCTCATGTTGAATAACCACTTTTTAAACCCTCACAGTGACCAAAATTGCAATTTTTACAGAGTTTTGCTTACTGAGAAGCTTCAATTTTGACCAATTTCAGGCAGAGAAATGACTTTAAACACACTTATTTTAGTTGAAAAAGTAATAATTCATATCCAACAGTAATTTGCAGTCAAAAGATTAAATGTTAAAATTTCATCAGAATTGACCATTTTGGGAACGTTCGACAGCTCCGCGGTCATCGTTTTTCGTCCGAAAATTGATTTTTTGGACTTTACCAAAAATGATTCAAAATGTCAATTGGATCGTGCCTCATGTTGAATAACCACTTTTTAAACCCTCACAGTGACCAAAATTGCCATTTTTACAGAGTTTTGCTTACTCAGAAGCTTCAATTTTGACCAATTTCAGGCACAGAAATGACTTTAAACACACTTATTTTAGTTGAAAAGGTAATAATTCACATCCAACAGTAATTTGCAGTCAAAAGATTAAATGTTAAAATTTCATCAGAATTGACCATTTTGGGAACGTTCTACAGCTCCGCGGTCATCGTTTTTCGTGCGAAAATTGATTTTTTGGACTTTACCAAAAATGATTCAAAATGTCAATTGGATCGTGCCTCGTGTTGAATAACCATTTTTTAAACCCTCACAGTGACCAAAATTGACATTTTTACAGAGTTTTGCTTACTCAAAAGCTTCAATTTTGACCAATTTCAGGCAGAGAAATGACTTTAAACACACTTATTTTAGTTGAAAAGGTAATAATTCACATCCAACAGTAATTTGCAGTCAAAAGATTAATTGTTAAAATGTCATCAGAATTGACCATTTTGGGAACGTTCGACAGCTCCGCGGTCATCGTTTTTCGTCCGAAAATTGATTTTTGGGACTTTACCAAAAATGATTCAAAATGTCAATTGGATCGTGCCTCATGTTGAATAACCACTTTTTAAACCCTCACAGTGACCAAAATTGCAATTTTTACAGAGTTTTGCTTACTGAGAAGCTTCAATTTTGACCAATTTCAGGCAGAGAAATGACTTTAAACACACTTATTTTAGTTGAAAAAGTAATAATTCATATCCAACAGTAATTTGCAGTCAAAAGATTAAATGTTAAAATTTCATCAGAATTGACCATTTTGGGAACGTTCGACAGCTCCGCGGTCATCGTTTTTTGTCCGAAAATTGATTTTTTGGACTTTACCAAAAATGATTCAAAATGTCAATTGGATCGTGCCTCGTGTTGAATAACCAGTTTTTAAACCCTCACAGTGACCAAAATTGCCATTTTTACAGTTTTGCTTACTCAGAAGCTTCAATTTTGACCAATTTCAGGCAGAGAAATGACTTTAAACACACTTATTTTAGTTGAAAAAGTAATAATTCACATCCAACAATAATTTGCAGTCAAAAGATTAAATGTTAAAATTTCATCAGAATTGACCATTTTGGGAACGTTCGACAGCTCCGCGGTCATCGTTTTTCGTGCGAAAATTGATTTTTGGACTTTACCAAAAATGATTCAAAATGTCAATTGGATCGTGCCTCGTGTTGAATAACCAGTTTTTAAACCCTCACAGTGACCAAAATTGACATTTTTACAGAGTTTTGCTTACTCAAAAGCTTCAATTTTGACCAATTTCAGGCAGAGAAATGACTTTAAACACACTTATTTTAGTTGAAAAGGTAATAATTCACATCCAACAGTAATTTGCAGTCAAAAGATTAATTGTTAAAATGTCATCAGAATTGACCATTTTGGGAACGTTCGACAGCTCCGCGGTCATCGTTTTTTGTCCGAAAATTGATTTTTTGGACTTTACCAAAAATGATTCAAAATGTCAATTGGATCGTGCCTCGTGTTGAATAACCAGTTTTTAAACCCTCACAGTGATCAAAATTGACATTTTTACAGAGTTTTGCTTACTCAGAAGCTTCCATGTTGACCAATTTCAAGCAGAGAAATGACTTTAAACACACTTATTTTAGTTGAAAAAGTAATAATTCACATCCAACAGTAATTTGCAGTCAAAAGATTAAATGTTAAAATTTCATCAGAATTGACCATTTTGGGAACGTTCGACAGCTCCGCGGTCATCCTTTTTTTGTCCGAAAATTGATTTTTTGGACTTTATCAAAAATGATTCAAAATGTCAATTGGATCGTGCCTCGTGTTGAATAACCAGTTTTTAAACCCTCACAGTGACCAAAATTGCCATTTTACAGTTTTGCTTACTCAGAAGCTTCAATTTTGACCAATTTCAGGCACAGAAATGACTTTAAACACACTTATTTTAGTTGAAAAAGTAATAATTCACATCCAACAGTAATTTGCAGTCAAAAGATTAAATGGTAAAATTTCATCAGAATTGACCATTTTGGGAACGTTCGACAGCTCCGCGGTCATCGTTTTTCGTCCGAAAATTGATTTTTTGGACTTTACCAAAAAATGATTCAAAATGTCAATTGGATCGTGCCTCATGTTGAATAACCACTTTTTAAACCCTCACAGTGACCAAAATTGCCATTTTTACAGAGTTTTGCTTACTCAGAAGCTTCAATTTTGACCAATTTCAGGCACAGAAATGACTTTAAACACACTTATTTTAGTTGAAAAGGTAATATTTCACATCCAACAGTAATTTGCAGTCAAAAGATTAAATGTTAAAATTTAATCAGAATTGACCATTTTGGGAACGTTCGACAGCTCCGCGGTCATCGTTTTTTGTCCGAAAATTGATTTTTTGGACTTTACCAAAAATGATTCAAAATGTCAATTGGATCGTGCCTCGTGTTGAATAACCAGTTTTTAAACCCTCACAGTGACCAAAATTGCCATTTTTACAGTTTTGCTTACTCAGAAGCTTCAATTTTGACCAATTTCAGGCAGAGAAATGACTTTAAACACACTTATTTTAGTTGAAAAAGTAATAATTCACATCCAACAATAATTTGCAGTCAAAAGATTAAATGTTAAAATTTCATCAGAATTGACCATTTTGGGAACGTTCGACAGCTCCGCGGTCATCGTTTTTCGTGCGAAAATTGATTTTTTGGACTTTACCAAAAATGATTCAAAATGTCAATTGGATCGTGCCTCGTGTTGAATAACCAGTTTTTAAACCCTCACAGTGACCAAAATTGACATTTTTACAGAGTTTTGCTTACTCAAAAGCTTCAATTTTGACCAATTTCCAGGCAGAGAAATGACTTTAAACACACTTATTTTAGTTGAAAAGGTAATAATTCACATCCAACAGTAATTTGCAGTCAAAAGATTAATTGTTAAAATGTCATCAGAATTGACCATTTTGGGAACGTTCGACAGCTCCGCGGTCATCGTTTTTTGTCCGAAAATTGATTTTTTGGACTTTACCAAAAATGATTCAAAATGTCAATTGGATCGTGCCTCGTGTTGAATAACCAGTTTTTAAACCCTCACAGTGACCAAAATTGACATTTTTACAGAGTTTTGCTTACTCAGAAGCTTCCATGTTGACCAATTTCAAGCAGAGAAATGACTTTAAACACACTTATTTTAGTTGAAAAAGTAATAATTCACATCCAACAGTAATTTGCAGTCAAAAGATTAAATGTTAAAATTTCATCAGAATTGACCATTTTGGGAACGTTCGACAGCTCCGCGGTCATCCTTTTTTTGTCCGAAAATTGATTTTTTGGACTTTATCAAAAATGATTCAAAATGTCAATTGGATCGTGCCTCGTGTTGAATAACCAGTTTTTAAACCCTCACAGTGACCAAAATTGCCATTTTTACAGTTTTGCTTACTCAGAAGCTTCAATTTTGACCAATTTCAGGCACAGAAATGACTTTAAACACACTTATTTTAGTTGAAAAAGTAATAATTCACATCCAACAGTAATTTGCAGTCAAAAGATTAAATGGTAAAATTTCATCAGAATTGACCATTTTGGGAACGTTCGACAGCTCCGCGGTCATCGTTTTTCGTCCGAAAATTGATTTTTTGGACTTTACCAAAAATGATTCAAAATGTCAATTGGATCGTGCCTCATGTTGAATAACCACTTTTTAAACCCTCACAGTGACCAAAATTGCCATTTTTACAGAGTTTTGCTTACTCAGAAGCTTCAATTTTGACCAATTTCAGGCACAGAAATGACTTTAAACACACTTATTTTAGTTGAAAAGGTAATAATTCACATCCAACAGTAATTTGCAGTCAAAAGATTAAATGTTAAAATTTAATCAGAATTGACCATTTTGGGAACGTTTGACAGCTCCGCGGTCATCGTTTTTCGTCCGAAAATTGATTTTTTTGACTTTACCAAAAATGATTCAAAATGTCAATTGGATCGTGCCTCATGTTGAATAACCACTTTTTAAACCCTCACAGTGACCAAAATTGCAATTTTTACAGAGTTTTGCTTACTGAGAAGCTTCAATTTTGACCAATTTCAGGCAGAGAAATGACTTTAAACACACTTATTTTAGTTGAAAAAGTAATAATTCATATCCAACAGTAATTTGCAGTCAAAAGATTAAATGTTAAAATTTCATCAGAATTGACCATTTTGGGAACGTTCGACAGCTTTTTTCGTCCGAAAATTGATTTTTTGGACTTTACCAAAAATGATTCAAAATGTCAATTGGATCATGCCTCATGTTGAATAACCACTTTTTAAACCCTCACAGTGACCAAAATTGCCATTTTACAGTTTTGCTTACTCAGAAGCTTCAATTTTGACCAATTTCAGGCAAAGAAATGACTTTAAACACACCTATTTTAGTTGAAAAAGTAATAATTCACATCCAACAGTAATTTGCAGTCAAAAGATTAAATGTTAAAATTTCATCAGAATTTACCATTTTGGGAACGTTCGACAGCTCCGCGGTCATCGTTTTTCGTCCGAAAATTGATTTTTTGGACTTTACCAAAAATGATTCAAATGTCAATTGGATCGTGCCTCATGTTGAATTACCACTTTTTAAACCCTCACAGTGACCAAAATTGCCATTTTTACAGAGTTTTGCTTACTCAGAAGCTTCCATGTTGACCAATTTCAAGCAGAGAAATGACTTTAAACACACTTATTTTAGTTGAAAAAGTAATAATTCACATCCAACAGTAATTTGCAGTCAAAAGATTAAATGTTAAAATTTCATCAGAATTGACCATTTGGGAACGTTCGACAGCTCCGCGGTCATCGTTTTTTGTCCGAAAATTGATTTTTTGGACTTTCCAAAAATTATTCAAAATGTCAATTGGATCGTGCCTCATGTTGAATAACCACTTTTTAAACCCTCACAGTGACCAAAATTGCCATTTTTACAGAGTTTTGCTTACTCAGAAGCTTCAATTTTGACCAATTTCAGGCAGAGAAATGACTTTAAACACACTTATTTTAATTGAAAAGGTAATAATTCACATCCAACAGTAATTTGCAGTCAAAAGTTTAAATGTTAAAATTTCATCAGAATTGACCATTTTGGGAACGTTCGACAGCTCCGCGGTCATCGTTTTTCGTCCGAAAATTGATTTTTGGACTTTACCAAAAATGATTCAAAATGTCAATTGGATCGTGCCTCATGTTGAATAACCACTTTTTAAACCCTCACAGTGACCAAAATTGCAATTTTTACAGAGTTTTGCTTACTGAGAAGCTTCAATTTTGACCAATTTCAGGCAGAGAAATGACTTTAAACACACTTATTTTAGTTTAAAAAGTAATAATTCATATCCAACAGTAATTTGCAGTCAAAAGATTAAATGTTAAAATTTCATCAGAATTGACCATTTTGGGAACGTTCGACAGCTCCGCGGTCATCGTTTTTTGTCCGAAAATTGATTTTTGGGACTTTACCAAAAATGATTCAAAATGTCAATTGGATCGTGCCTCATGTTGAATAACCACTTTTTAAACCCTCACAGTGACCAAAATTGCCATTTTTACAGAGTTTTGCTTACTCAGAAGCTTCCATGTTGACCAATTTCAGGCAGAGAAATGACTTTAAACACACTTATTTTAGTTGAAAAAGTAATAATTCATATCCAACAGTAATTTGCAGTCAAAAGATTAAATGTTAAAATTTCATCAGAATTGACCATTTTGGGAACGTTCGACAGCTCCGCGGTCATCGTTTTTTGTCCGAAAATTGATTTTTTGGACTTTACCAAAAATGATTCAAAATGTCAATTGGATTGTGCCTCATGTTGAATAACCACTTTTTAAACCCTCACAGTGACCAAAATTGCCATTTTTACAGAGTTTTGCTTACTCAGAAGCTTCAATTTTGACCAATTTCAGGCAGAGAAATGACTTTAAACACACTTATTTTAATTGAAAAGGTAATAATTCACATCCAACAGTAATTTGCAGTCAAAAGTTTAAATGTTAAAATTTTATCAGAATTGACCATTTTGGGAACGTTCGACAGCTCCGCGGTCATCGTTTTCGTCCGAAAATAGATTTTTTGGACTTTATCAAAAATGATTCATAATATCAATTGGATCATGCCTCATGTTGAATAACCACTTTTTAAACCCTCACAGTGACCAAAATTGCCATTTTTACAGAGTTTTGCTTACTGAGAAGCTTCAATTTTGACCAATTTCAGGCAGAGAAATGACTTTAAACACACTTATTTTAGTTGAAAAAGTAATAATTCATATCCAACAGTAATTTGCAGTCAAAAGATTAAATGTTAAAATTTAATCAGAATTGACCATTTTGGGAACGTTTGACAGCTCCGCGGTCATCGTTTTTCGTCCGAAAATTGATATTTTGGACTTTACCAAAAATGATTCAAAATGTCAATTGGATCGTGCCTCATGTTGAATAACCACTTTTTAAACCCTCACAGTGACCAAAATTGCAATTTTTACAGAGTTTTGCTTACTGAGAAGCTTCAATTTTGACCAATTTCAGGCAGAGAAATGACTTTAAACACACTTATTTTAGTTGAAAAAGTAATAATTCATATCCAACAGTAATTTGCAGTCAAAAGATTAAATGTTAAAATTTCATCAGAATTGACCATTTTGGGAACGTTCGACAGCTCCGCGGTCATCGTTTTTCGTCCGAAAATTGATTTTTTGGACTTTACCAAAAATGATTCAAAATGTCAATTGGATCGTGCCTCATGTTGAATAACCACTTTTTAAACCCTCACAGTGACCAAAATTGCCATTTTTACAGTTTTGCTTACTCAGAAGCTTCAATTTTGACCAATTTCAGGCAAAGAAATGACTTTAAACACACCTATTTTAGTTGAAAAAGTAATAATTCACATCCAACAGTAATTTGCAGTCAAAAGATTAAATGTTAAAATTTCATCAGAATTTACCATTTTGGGAACGTTCGACAGCTCCGCGGTCATCGTTTTTCGTCCGAAAATAGATTTTTTGGACTTTACCAAAAATGATTCAAAATGTCAATTGGATCGTGCCTCATGTTGAATAACCACTTTTTAAACCCTCACAGTGACCAAAATTGCCATTTTTACAGAGTTTTGCTTACTCAGAAGCTTCAATTTTGACCAATTTCAGGCACAGAAATGACTTTAAACACACTTATTTTAGTTGAAAAAGTAATAATTCACATCCAACAGTAATTTGCAGTCAAAAGATTAAATGTTAAAATTTCATCAGAATTGACCATTTTGGGAACGTTCTACAGCTCCGCGGTCATCGTTTTTCGTGCGAAAATTGATTTTTTGGACTTTACCAAAAATGATTCAAAATGTCAATTGGATCGTGCCTCGTGTTGAATAACCATTTTTTAAACCCTCACAGTGACCAAAATTGACATTTTTACAGAGTTTTGCTTACTCAAAAGCTTCAATTTTGACCAATTTCAGGCAGAGAAATGACTTTAAACACACTTATTTTAGTTGAAAAGGTAATAATTCACATCCAACAGTAATTTGCAGTCAAAAGATTAATTGTTAAAATGTCATCAGAATTGACCATTTTGGGAACGTTCGACAGCTCCGCGGTCATCGTTTTTCGTCCGAAAATTGATTTTTGGGACTTTACCAAAAATGATTCAAAATGTCAATTGGATCGTGCCTCATGTTGAATAACCACTTTTTAAACCCTCACAGTGACCAAAATTGCAATTTTTACAGAGTTTTGCTTACTGAGAAGCTTCAATTTTGACCAATTTCAGGCAGAGAAATGACTTTAAACACACTTATTTTAGTTGAAAAAGTAATAATTCATATCCAACAGTAATTTGCAGTCAAAAGATTAAATGTTAAAATTTCATCAGAATTGACCATTTTGGGAACGTTCGACAGCTCCGCGGTCATCGTTTTTTGTCCGAAAATTGATTTTTTGGACTTTACCAAAAATGATTCAAAATGTCAATTGGATCGTGCCTCGTGTTGAATAACCAGTTTTTAAACCCTCACAGTGACCAAAATTGCCATTTTTACAGTTTTGCTTACTCAGAAGCTTCAATTTTGACCAATTTCAGGCAGAGAAATGACTTTAAACACACTTATTTTAGTTGAAAAAGTAATAATTCACATCCAACAATAATTTGCAGTCAAAAGATTAAATGTTAAAATTTCATCAGAATTGACCATTTTGGGAACGTTCGACAGCTCCGCGGTCATCGTTTTTCGTGCGAAAATTGATTTTTTGGACTTTACCAAAAATGATTCAAAATGTCAATTGGATCGTGCCTCGTGTTGAATAACCAGTTTTTAAACCCTCACAGTGACCAAAATTGACATTTTTACAGAGTTTTGCTTACTCAAAAGCTTCAATTTTGACCAATTTCAGGCAGAGAAATGACTTTAAACACACTTATTTTAGTTGAAAAGGTAATAATTCACATCCAACAGTAATTTGCAGTCAAAAGATTAATTGTTAAAATGTCATCAGAATTGACCATTTTGGGAACGTTCGACAGCTCCGCGGTCATCGTTTTTTGTCCGAAAATTGATTTTTTGGACTTTACCAAAAATGATTCAAAATGTCAATTGGATCGTGCCTCGTGTTGAATAACCAGTTTTTAAACCCTCACAGTGACCAAAATTGACATTTTTACAGAGTTTTGCTTACTCAGAAGCTTCCATGTTGACCAATTTCAAGCAGAGAAATGACTTTAAACACACTTATTTTAGTTGAAAAAGTAATAATTCACATCCAACAGTAATTTGCAGTCAAAAGATTAAATGTTAAAATTTCATCAGAATTGACCATTTTGGGAACGTTCGACAGCTCCGCGGTCATCGTTTTTTGTCCGAAAATTGATTTTTTGGACTTTATCAAAAATGATTCAAAATGTCAATTGGATCGTGCCTCGTGTTGAATAACCAGTTTTTAAACCCTCACAGTGACCAAAATTGCCATTTTTACAGTTTTGCTTACTCAGAAGCTTCAATTTTGACCAATTTCAGGCACAGAAATGACTTTAAACACACTTATTTTAGTTGAAAAAGTAATAATTCACATCCAACAGTAATTTGCAGTCAAAAGATTAAATGGTAAAATTTCATCAGAATTGACCATTTTGGGAACGTTCGACAGCTCCGCGGTCATCGTTTTTCGTCCGAAAATTGATTTTTTGGACTTTACCAAAAATGATTCAAAATGTCAATTGGATCGTGCCTCATGTTGAATAACCACTTTTTAAACCCTCACAGTGACCAAAATTGCCATTTTTACAGAGTTTTGCTTACTCAGAAGCTTCAATTTTGACCAATTTCAGGCACAGAAATGACTTTAAACACACTTATTTTAGTTGAAAAGGTAATAATTCACATCCAACAGTAATTTGCAGTCAAAAGATTAAATGTTAAAATTTAATCAGAATTGACCATTTTGGGAACGTTTGACAGCTCCGCGGTCATCGTTTTTCGTCCGAAAATTGATTTTTTTGACTTTACCAAAAATGATTCAAAATGTCAATTGGATCGTGCCTCATGTTGAATAACCACTTTTTAAACCCTCACAGTGACCAAAATTGCAATTTTTACAGAGTTTTGCTTACTGAGAAGCTTCAATTTTGACCAATTTCAGGCAGAGAAATGACTTTAAACACACTTATTTTAGTTGAAAAAGTAATAATTCATATCCAACAGTAATTTGCAGTCAAAAGATTAAATGTTAAAATTTCATCAGAATTGACCATTTTGGGAACGTTCGACAGCTTTTTTCGTCCGAAAATTGATTTTTTGGACTTTACCAAAAATGATTCAAAATGTCAATTGGATCGTGCCTCATGTTGAATAACCACTTTTTAAACCCTCACAGTGACCAAAATTGCCATTTTTACAGTTTTGCTTACTCAGAAGCTTCAATTTTGACCAATTTCAGGCAAAGAAATGACTTTAAACACACCTATTTTAGTTGAAAAAGTAATAATTCACATCCAACAGTAATTTGCAGTCAAAAGATTAAATGTTAAAATTTCATCAGAATTTACCATTTTGGGAACGTTCGACAGCTCCGCGGTCATCGTTTTTCGTCCGAAAATTGATTTTTTGGACTTTACCAAAAATGATTCAAAATGTCAATTGGATCGTGCCTCATGTTGAATTACCACTTTTTAAACCCTCACAGTGACCAAAATTGCCATTTTTACAGAGTTTTGCTTACTCAGAAGCTTCCATGTTGACCAATTTCAAGCAGAGAAATGACTTTAAACACACTTATTTTAGTTGAAAAAGTAATAATTCACATCCAACAGTAATTTGCAGTCAAAAGATTAAATGTTAAAATTTCATCAGAATTGACCATTTTGGGAACGTTCGACAGCTCCGCGGTCATCGTTTTTTGTCCGAAAATTGATTTTTTGGACTTTCCAAAAATTATTCAAAATGTCAATTGGATCGTGCCTCATGTTGAATAACCACTTTTTAAACCCTCACAGTGACCAAAATTGCCATTTTTACAGAGTTTTGCTTACTCAGAAGCTTCAATTTTGACCAATTTCAGGCAAAGAAATGACTTTAAACACACTTATTTTAATTGAAAAGGTAATAATTCACATCCAACAGTAATTTGCAGTCAAAAGTTTAAATGTTAAAATTTCATCAGAATTGACCATTTTGGGAACGTTCGACAGCTCCGCGGTCATCGTTTTTCGTCCGAAAATTGATTTTTGGGACTTTACCAAAAATTATTCAAAATGTCAATTGGATCGTGCCTCATGTTGAATAACCACTTTTTAAACCCTCACAGTGACCAAAATTGCAATTTTTACAGAGTTTTGCTTACTGAGAAGCTTCAATTTTGACCAATTTCAGGCAGAGAAATGACTTTAAACACACTTATTTTAGTTGAAAAAGTAATAATTCATATCCAACAGTAATTTGCAGTCAAAAGATTAAATGTTAAAATTTCATCAGAATTGACCATTTTGGGAACGTTCGACAGCTCCGCGGTCATCGTTTTTTGTCCGAAAATTGATTTTTGGGACTTTACCAAAAATGATTCAAAATGTCAATTGGATCGTGCCTCATGTTGAATAACCACTTTTTAAACCCTCACAGTGACCAAAATTGCCATTTTTACAGAGTTTTGCTTACTCAGAAGCTTCCATGTTGACCAATTTCAGGCAGAGAAATGACTTTAAACACACTTATTTTAGTTGAAAAAGTAATAATTCATATCCAACAGTAATTTGCAGTCAAAAGATTAAATGTTAAAATTTCATCAGAATTGACCATTTTGGGAACGTTCGACAGCTCCGCGGTCATCGTTTTTTGTCCGAAAATTGATTTTTTGGACTTTACCAAAAATGATTCAAAATGTCAATTGGATCGTGCCTCATGTTGAATAACCACTTTTTAAACCCTCACAGTGACCAAAATTGCCATTTTTACAGAGTTTTGCTTACTCAGAAGCTTCAATTTTGACCAATTTCAGGCAGAGAAATGACTTTAAACACACTTATTTTAATTGAAAAGGTAATAATTCACATCCAACAGTAATTTGCAGTCAAAAGTTTAAATGTTAAAATTTCATCAGAATTGACCATTTTGGGAACGTTCGACAGCTCCGCGGTCATCGTTTTTCGTCCGAAAATAGATTTTTTGGACTTTACCAAAAATGATTCATAATATCAATTGGATCATGCCTCATGTTGAATAACCACTTTTTAAACCCTCACAGTGACCAAAATTGCCATTTTTACAGAGTTTTGCTTACTGAGAAGCTTCAATTTTGACCAATTTCAGGCAGAGAAATGACTTTAAACACACTTATTTTAGTTGAAAAAGTAATAATTCATATCCAACAGTAATTTGCAGTCAAAAGATTAAATGTTAAAATTTAATCAGAATTGACCATTTTGGGAACGTTTGACAGCTCCGCGGTCATCGTTTTTCGTCCGAAAATTGATATTTTGGACTTTACCAAAAATGATTCAAAATGTCAATTGGATCGTGCCTCATGTTGAATAACCACTTTTTAAACCCTCACAGTGACCAAAATTGCAATTTTTACAGAGTTTTGCTTACTGAGAAGCTTCAATTTTGACCAATTTCAGGCAGAGAAATGACTTTAAACACACTTATTTTAGTTGAAAAAGTAATAATTCATATCCAACAGTAATTTGCAGTCAAAAGATTAAATGTTAAAATTTCATCAGAATTGACCATTTTGGGAACGTTCGACAGCTCCGCGGTCATCGTTTTTCGTCCGAAAATTGATTTTTTGGACTTTACCAAAAATGATTCAAAATGTCAATTGGATCGTGCCTCATGTTGAATAACCACTTTTTAAACCCTCACAGTGACCAAAATTGCCATTTTTACAGTTTTGCTTACTCAGAAGCTTCAATTTTGACCAATTTCAGGCAAAGAAATGACTTTAAACACACCTATTTTAGTTGAAAAAGTAATAATTCACATCCAACAGTAATTTGCAGTCAAAAGATTAAATGTTAAAATTTCATCAGAATTTACCATTTTGGGAACGTTCGACAGCTCCGCGGTCATCGTTTTTCGTCCGAAAATTGATTTTTTGGACTTTACCAAAAATGATTCAAAATGTCAATTGGATCGTGCCTCATGTTGAATAACCACTTTTTAAACCCTCACAGTGACCAAAATTGCCATTTTTACAGAGTTTTGCTTACTCAAAAGCTTCAATTTTGACCAATGTCAGGCAGAGAAATGACTTTAAACACACTTATTTTAGTTGAAAAGGTAATAATTCACATCCAACAGTAATTTGCAGTCAAAAGATTAATTGTTAAAATGTCATCAGAATTGACCATTTTGGGAACGTTCGACAGCTCCGCGGTCATCGTTTTTTGTCCGAAAATTGATTTTTTGGACTTTACCAAAAATGATTCAAAATGTCAATTGGATCGTGCCTCATGTTGAATAACCACTTTTTAAACCCTCACAGTGACCAAAATTGCCATTTTTACAGAGTTTTGCTTACTCAGAAGCTTCCATGTTGACCAATTTCAAGCAGAGAAATGACTTTAAACACACTTATTTTAGTTGAAAAAGTAATAATTCACATCCAACAGTAATTTGCAGTCAAAAGATTAAATGTTAAAATTTCATCAGAATTGACCATTTTGGGAACGTTCGACAGCTCCGCGGTCATCGTTTTTTGTCCGAAAATTGATTTTTTGGACTTTCCAAAAATTATTCAAAATGTCAATTGGATCGTGCCTCATGTTGAATAACCACTTTTTAAACCCTCACAGTGACCAAAATTGCCATTTTTACAGAGTTTTGCTTACTCAGAAGCTTCAATTTTGACCAATTTCAGGCAGAGAAATGACTTTAAACACACTTATTTTAATTGAAAAGGTAATAATTCACATCCAACAGTAATTTGCAGTCAAAAGTTTAAATGTTAAAATTTCATCAGAATTGACCATTTTGGGAACGTTCGACAGCTCCGCGGTCATCGTTTTTC